>NC_089774.1:217500-517500 GCF_040412425.1 Macrobrachium rosenbergii
TGCCTCTGATTTTTTTGGACGTCGCCCTTTGCCGCCTCCGTGTGCTTTTGGAGGTTTCTTTCTCTACAGGAGAACTCGTCTTGGTGAGACTATCACCTTGCTGATCACGGCTCCATGAATTCCAGTGTGTATGCCTTTTGTCTGGGTGGTGTGTGCGTTTCCTGACAGACCCAGGAGAGTGGGTTTCCCGATGAACGGGGGCCTTTAGGAGTACACTGCCCGACGGACCGAGCTTCATCTGGCATCTGACTTTGTACCTTACGAGGGCTTGGTTGTACCTGCGGCTGTGGAGGGAGCTGTGTCAGCTCGTTAGGAGAGCCAGTAGGGTGGCCGCCAGGTAAGAGTGAATAACTCGATTATTGTGATGTCCCCGTCTTCTGGTGTTAGTTCTGGCCTGACCGTTTGCGGCAGTTTCTGTGTTCCCCCTTCGGGATGCAGGTCTTCGTGAGGTGGTGTATTATCCTTGAACTATTACTCCTTTATATATTTTGTTTGGTAGGCTAAGTTATTTGTTTAACTATTATATATATATTATATGTCCCATTTGTAGAGTTTTTGTTGTTTGCCCCTTTATCGTTATTATTATTATTATTATTATTATTATTGTGTGTGTGTGTGTATTGTTCGTATGTGTCAGTCTTTGGAGTAATGAAGTCTTTGTAGACCAGTGTATTGCTGTGGCGTATCTCGTTGGTTTAATTTATAAAATTTAGGTAGGAGGTTAAGGATTTTCTAGTTATAATTTCTCTTACTTCTTTCTTTCTGCATTATAAGTAGGTAGTGGTTTGTTTAATTGCCGCTATAAAGACTATTGAGTAATTTTGAGATGTTCTTTCTTTTTCTATGTTAGGAGTCTAGTTATTAGTTTTAGGAGATATGGTATCATTGCCTAAATATAATTTTTACTATCTCATCCTGTGATGCAAAGAGGAAGTAATTTTTTGTTTTTTTATAAATAAATATTGTTAAATTTTGCTCTGTGTTTCCGTTTCTGCCTTAACTATGTGTCAGTGGGCTATTACCATCTTTCAGTTGGCTATTTTATTTTGCTTAAACCTGGAAGTTACGTCATCAGCCCAAAGGTATAACAAATGTAGCGACCTCATGATATTCTGGAAAGTAGCATTTGGGACATGGTTAGATGTAGTTCGGCGCTGAGTTCGAGTTTTCAATGTTGTTGTAGGAATACCTTTCTCCCCAGGGTAATCTATCATCATGGATAGTTTTTTTTCTTCACCAGCAGAATTTTTGGGATCTGTGGACTGTATAAGGCAGTTGCCTGTATTGACAAAGGCGTATTTGATCAGTTGTGCTCGTTATCTTATTAATATTAAGAATTCAGATACTAGAGGACATATTTTGGAGTGGTTAAACATAGGGTGAATCAAAAAATTTAAGTGAAGCAGAAAACTTAGTTAGGGAGAAGTGAAGTGAGTATGAGGATACAAATGGTTCTGGTGAAGTAGGGTGTTGCAGCAGGAATGACTTTTGTTTGATGATCCTCACTCGTACTGGAATTTTGTACAGGGTCCCTTTGTTTCATAAACACAGGGTCTAACAACACTAATATTAATCCTTGTGAACCCAGATGGCGCTGCTGTGGTTGAAATTCCCCTATAGGGGAGGAGGCTAAGGATGACAAGAGTTTAGGTTAACCTTGAAACTAGAGTAATGAGATGTGAGTTCAGAGAATGAGAAATTCAGGAAGCATGAGAAAGAAATGGCGAATAAGGTTGATAGCTCGGTTAACTGGAAGTGATAACTTGGTTAGCTCCCCTAATCCTGCATTTCCAGAGAGATTTAATATGAGTGCGGCATTAAAGTTGGTGCCTGTTTTTGACAAGGCAAATGTTCCTGAGTTTTTCAGGGCATTTGAGAGAGTGGCGTCTCGTTTATCTTGGCCTCCGACATGTGGACCTTGTTGATACAATGCCGTTTAGTAGGCAAGGCTATTAAAGTCTATAATGCTCTAGATGAGGTTGTGGCTAGAGATTATCATAAGGTAAAATCGATAGTGTTAAAGGCTTATGATTTAGTTCCCGAGGCCTACCGACTTAAATTCAAAATTCAGTTAAAACATCTGCTGTTTCACATTTGTAGGTTGCGAATGAAGCAGGAACAATTTGACGATTGGATGAAAGCTGTCAGATTGTATCCTTGTCACAGTTTAAGAGAGTTAATTCTTATGGAAGAATTCAAAAAACATGTAGTAAGAGTTGGGTGTACCTCGAGGAGGTTAAAGGCTGTAGAGGTGAGTCAGGCACTCCAGATTGCGGATGAATTCGTGCTGAACTCACAAATCTGGAGTCAGGATGTAAATGTTCGCAACCGTAGTAACCCCCTTTCAGGTACACTTATAATCCCAATTCTTCTTTCAGGAATAATTAATAATTCTTCCAGAAATAACTATAATAATGCTCACTAACAGATATCAGAATGATGTTCGATCTGTTGGTCAGTATAAGACAATGGGTAACAATGAGTCTCGTGGTCCTGAGGTGGATGTAGTCCCTCACTTTTAACAATGCTAATAGGAGGTTTAATAATAATAGGAAGTTTAATAATAATAATAGGAATGCAGGTAATAAGGTATGTTTTTGGTGCAATAAAATCGGACATTTCTAAGCACAGTGTAATGCTCGGAGGCAATATCTCCAACGGAACAATAACATTCGAAATCCGGTATCATTCATTAATGATAATTCTGTAGTAGTTCCTGTTCCTAAATATAGAGAGGTGGTGAAAGATGGTCTTGGTAATAGTAGTGCTAGTGCAGTAGATAAACCTGAACCTAATCAAATATGACTGAAATATGACAAGTATATGGCCCGGCAAGGTAATAACTGATAATGATTCTTGTTGTGTAAGATTTTTAAGGGACACTGGGTCTGCCCGTTCCCTTATATTGAAGAGTTCTCTGAGTAATGTGGTGGAACCCTCGGGAAATTATGTTGTATTGAGTGGTTTCCCCAACACGGTATTGTCTGCTCCCCTGGTGGAGGTCAGGTTGAAATTTCCTGGTTATGACCGTTTGACAGAGTTAGCGGTTGTAGATGTACTGCCTGTACCGGGTATCGATGGTATTTTGGGTAATGACATGCTAGATGCTGAAGGTCGCGAAATATTCCCAATACTGTCGGTCCATGCTTACCCAGTGGCAGTGACAACCCACTTGCAGCAACAAGAGCCGCTAATCTGATCCAGGAGGATAATGAGGCGACATTTGTTAAATAGTTTAGAAGTAGATGTGAAACAGCGGGTCTGTAGATATGGTAGTGGTGGTGGTACCTCTTTAAAACCCTGATTGGGATAGGTCAGCCTTTATAAATGCAAACAAGAATTTAACTGAATTGGGTGATGATTCGGACTTAACTAAGCTAAATTTATATTAATTAATAGTTTGTTGTATGGGATTGGAGTCGTCCTACACTGATAATCCGAATCAGACTACCAGAAATTGAGCAAAATTGTTGTTTCCCTCTCATTTCGTGATTTTGTATTGAATATTGCTCATCAAGATTCTTTTTCAGGTCACTTCGGTGTAGGGAAGACCTTTCAGAAATTAGCTGAAAGTTTTTGGTGGCCTGGATTAAAATCCTCTGTGAAGAAATTTGTAAAGGAGTGTGAAATTTGTCAGGTTATGGGTAAACCTAACCAACTAATCCCTAAAGCCCCCTTAAACCCTATCCCTGCGATTGGGAACCTTTCAGAGATAGTGGTGGATGTAGTTGGTCACTTCCAAGACCAAGTCAGGTTGTATGTATATGCCCACAGTGGTAGATAGAGCCTCTAGGTTTCCTGAAGCGTTTCCTTTGCGGCGGATTACCTCAAGAGTAGTGAAAAAATAATTGATTATTTTCGGTATGGTCTTCCTCGAATAATAATTCAAACTGATTGTGGTACAAATTTTACCAGTAAAAATTTCGGAGTAAGTGGCTGAACTGGCCATTCAGCACATTACTAGTATACCATATCATCCTGAAAGTCAAGGAATTGGTGGAAAGTTTCACCAGACCCTTAAATCAATTTTAAAGAAACATTATTGCGAGCAAAGGATGAATGGGATAGGCACTCCCTTTAGCTCTCTTTTGCCTTAAGTAATCATCCAAATGTGTCCACAGGTGTTGCTCCGTTTGAGTTAGTTTTTGGACATAAAATTCGTGGACCGTTGAATATTCTTTGTGAAATACTGAGTGGGAGACATAAAGGAAAAATGAAAATTGTTGATTACATGTATAATTTACAGGCGAAGTTGGGTAATGCTTGGAAGTTCGCCCAAGAAAATCTGAGTTCTTCCCAGGCAGCAATGAAAAATATTTTTGATAAGAAAGTTAAAGCACCCTCGTTTGACCCAGGAGAATTGGTGTTGGTTCTCAGTACAGACCCTGATAATTTTCTGGAACCTAGATATAAGGGGCCTTGGAAGGTTTTGAGAAAATTGTCAGAGGTCAATTATGAAATTGAAGCTCCAGGTACTCGGCGCAAGTGTAGAATTTTTCATATAAATAGATTGAAGACTTATCATTGTAAAAGTGTGGATCCTCTTGCAATTGTTTATGAACCTGTTGTTACTAATGTTTACCTCAGATGATTGTGACTTAATGTCAGGTACCCTCAGATGCTTTGATGACGTATGCAAAACTTAGAGGTGTTACGTGAGGTTTAAATAATTTGGATCATAATCAAAGGCAGATGTACTTAATTTAATACATTCATTTCCAGACTTGTTTCAGGACTCCCAGATTAAACTCATTTTCTTAGCCACGATGTCGACGTGGGAAAAAGCCCCCATCAAACAGAGTCCGTACAGGTTAAACCCCACTAAGAGAGCTATAGTGGAGGCTGAAATTAAGTACATGCTCGATCACGACCTCATTCAACCTTCGGTAAGTCCATGGAGCTCCCCAATTGTCTTGGTAAAGAAGCCTGATGGGAGTTTCAGGATGTGCATGGACTACCGTGAGGTGAATGCACACATGAAATGACTCTTTTCCTTACCGTGGGTGATGATTATCTCGATCAGATTGGGTCTGCCCAATTTATCACAGAAGTTGGGTATTAAAAGGGGTATTGGCAGGTCCCTTTATCTGGTAGGAAAGCCCGTGATCTCTGCCTTTGTAACATAACTTTTGGTCTGTACGAGTGCAAGGTAATGCCTTTTGGAATGAAAATGCGGCTTGTACTCAAGGGATTAATGAATAGGAGATTATATGTGGTCTTGAGGAACTGAAATTTATATTGACGACCTTGTGGTCTATAGTAATGATTGAAAAACTCATGAAATTAGGTTAAAGAAAGTTTTGAAGGTTGAAACCGCGGGTTTGGTTATAAACTTAGCCAAGTGTGAGTTTAGCAAAGCTAAGGTTGTTTTTTAGGACATGAGGTCCGGTTTAGGGCAGGTGGCTCCCAAACAGGCAAATCTTGAAGCGATCGCCGTTGAAAAGTCCTGAAATGTCGTGAGGTAAGGCGGGTCTTGGGTACATGACAGGATATTACACTGAGTTTATAAAAAATTTTTCAGATCTTGCTCAACCTCTGACTCAATTATTAGAAAAGGTCGTAAATTTTGGACTTCCCAGTGTGAGGAAGCGTTTAATAACGAAAAACAGTCCTGATGTGAATCCCCATTTGTCCTCCCCAAACTTTCAAGAACCTTTTATTGTAGCGGTAGATGCTAGTGATGTAGGGTATAGGTGGTGTATTCTTTCAGCAGAATTTTGTTGGGAGAAGTACATGTATCTTATTTTAGTAAAAACTCCTACCCGCTGAAAGAATTATTCTACCATGAAAAAGAAGCTCTCGCATTGGTTCGATCTCTAGTACATTTTAAGCCTTATGTGACTAATTTTACCTTTCCCATACAGATTTGGACGGACCATAACCCATTAGTATTTATTGAGAGGATGAAGGGGCCTAACCAAAGAATATTGCGTTGGGCACTTCAGTTGGGATTCAATCTGAACATCCAACGTATGAGTTCCGAGAATAGGATCCCTGATGCTCTTTCAGGCTTGAATTAGTCGGGTTTTTGTTGGACATGTTCTTCTGGTATTACATTATTTTTATGCTATGAATACTAGAGGTTGCGAAGTCTAGCCCAGAGCTCGTAGCTAGTTTCAAATATTTAGTTTGTATTTGTGAGTAATACTGCTGTACTTTCAGCATTATTTTTATGTTATGGATGCTGGAAGTTACAAACTAACCCAAACTCATGGCACATTAGAGGACTATCCCCTCATGATAGGTTAGCTTGTATGAGTATTTCTAATCTCATGTCCTCTTGTATGGACTCATATCTCTTCATGGTATAATAATTTGAGAATTTTGTTTACTAATTTATAACCCTTAATATTTTTGATAATTGAATTATTTTCAGCTTGTTTAGGTTTGACTTACCCATAGCCTAATGTTTTTTTTTTTTTCAGTGGGGTGTACAAGAGTTGGAATGGTGTTTGGCCAGACAGAGTTTAGATTTATCATTGCAAAAATGTTTTTTTTTTTTGTAGTTCATGCTTTTTGGTAGATTAGGTATGTTGTTTTTAACTTTACTGTTTAGACATTGTTGCTGTGTTCTTATATTTGTTTAAAAACAGAAAGGTTATATTTTTTTTCCAGAAAGTTATTTTTAAGATTTTATTTATATGCTGGTTTTCTCTAGTATGTTTGGGTATACCAAAGCCGTACTTATAAAAAAAAATTTTGTAAATTTTTTTTTTTTTCGGGGAGGAAGGTATCAGGTTAGGGAGAAAATTTAACGTAAGTTTTGAACTTTAAGATTTTTGCTTCCTTTGTTTTGGATCTGTAAGAACAAGTTTTCTGTATGAATTTAAAGTTAGTTTTTAAGTTAATTTTAAGGATTTAGTATCAAGGTTAACTTTTGTTTTTGTAAAGTTTAGTTTAAGCCAATAGTGCAGTATTTTGTGCAGTAAATTAGTGCAGTGGTGTTTTGCGACTCTTCCTCCCCGCTAAGTGTTTAAGTGTCAGTGCTGTGTTTAACACTTGTTTTTTTTATTTCCGGGGAGTGATGTTGAACGACGTGGCTTTGGCCTTTGGCCGTTTTGAAGAGACAGTTCAGGACTGCTTACAGCTTACCTTGACCCTCCAGCTGCCTGCCTCTGATTTTTTGGACGTCACCCTTTGCCGCCTCCGTGTGCTTTTGGGTTTCTTTCTCTCTGGGAGAACTCGTCTTGGTGAGACGCTTATCACCTTGCCGATCACATCCCATATAATTCCAGTGTATGCCTTTTGTCTGGGTAGTGTGCGTTTCTGACAGACCCGGGAGAGTGGGTTTCCCGATAGACCCAGGGCCTTTGAATTACTGCCCGACGGACAGCTTCATCTGGCATCATTTTGTACCTTGCAGGGCTTGGTTGTACCTGCGGCTGTGTGGAGAATGTGTCAGCTCGTTAGGAGGCCAGTATTAGGGTGGCTTACGCCAGGTAGAGTGAATAACTCAATTATTGTGATGTCCCCGTCTTCTGGTGTTGGTTCCTGGCCCTGTCCGTTTTGCGGCCCAGTTTCTGTAATTCCCCTGGGATGCAGATTCGTGAGGTGGTGTATTATCGCCAGACTATTACTCCTTTATATATTTTTGTTTATTAGGCTAAGTTATTTGTTTAACTGTATATATAAATTATATGTCCCATTTGTGGGGGTTTTGTTGTTGCCCTTTATCGTTATTATTATTGTGTGTGTGTGTGTGTGTGTGTATTGTGTGTATTCGTATGTGTCCAGTCTTTGAGTGTGAAGTCTTTGTAGACCAGTGTATTGCTGTGGCGTATTTCGTTTAGTTTAGTTTATAAAATTTAGGTAGGAGGTTAAGGTTTTTTCCTAGTTGTAATTTCTCTTACTTCTTTCTTTCTGCATTATAAGTAGGTAGTGGTTTTGTTTAATTGCCGGCTATAAAGACTATTGAGTAATTTTGAGATGTTCTTTCTTTTTTCTATGTTAGGGTCTAGTTATTAGTTTTAGGAGATATGGTATCATTGCATAAATACTAGTTTTACTATCTGTCCTGTGATGCAAAGGAGTAATTTTTTGTGTTTTTTTATAAATAAATATTGTTAAATTTTTGCTCGGTGTTCCGTTTCTGCCTTAACTTTATTATTGTCGGTGGGCTATTACCATCTTTTCCAGTTGGCTATTTTATTTTTGTAAACCCTGGAGATTCGTCGCCAGCCAAGGGCGTAACAGTAAGGGATGTGGTCATGGTCCCCCTTCGGTCACGTGGCTGCTACAACACAGCGTTGAAAGCTGGAGTCACCTTAGGTCTTGGTCCCTCTCCAGCATCCAGTCTAAAATCGCCTCACATGCTCACTACTGACGGGCAGTATGCACCTTTCACGGTCCTGACGACGTTGGGTTATCTCTACAAACGTCCTGTTCCATCACAAATACGCGAACACTCGCCAGATTCTGCCAAGACACGGATGCATCGAAATCGCTGCTCAGCGATGCGCCGCTGATGTGCTTTGTAGTGCGGGAAGGAAGAAATTGGCGCATAGGGGCTGGAGGTGATGCTTCTAAACAAAACAACAGCATGATCCGTGAACTCCCAGCATCCTCAAGGTGCGTGATTCGACCTTTTACCAAACTAGGCCCCTATATTGTTTTCCGCAGTCTTTAAAAAACATTTTGTAGTCGATGTACCAATGCATTCACTCGGCTTTTTATGAACAAATTTGGTCGACGTATGGTATCTAGTCAGCGTTAGGAGGGTTAATATAGATAATAAAATATAATGACTGTACTAAAATAAAAAAAACATGAAATAAGGAAAAAAACACTTCATTTGGAACTACACTTCATTTACTTAACAATTATGAATTTATGTCTTGGCCTGGGTATCTACATATGCGACTGAATTCTGCCATTTTTATCTGTTTTATTCTTCATATTTCATCTTTTCCATAAGCTTTAATTCAAGCATTCCTAGGTATTGGTTTATTATCCATACTCTTTATAAAAATAATGACATACAGCATATTTATAGGTGTATATATATATATATATATATATATCACCGGTTAAACTGGACTATCGGCTAAGACAGACGCCCTACGGCCCCTATTAGCCCATGTTAACGAGGTCAACTGTGGAAAACTTGGTATGTGTGTATTTGTGTAAGTGTGTTCAGTATAGGCGTGTGCCTCTGTACGATTTTTAATTTCATTCTTATTCATTCATCACTATATCGAATGACCTATTTGGTCCCAGTGTGAGCTTCTAAGCCAAGACATCTTTTCATCCCCACAAAATCCTTTTTTTGGGCCCAACCCTGCATGAGAGCTGATGTCCAGCTCAGTGGTCTGTTTAAACTTTTTTTAATAATAAAATAATGCCTGGTGGATGTGTTCAATTTTACAGACTCAAAGAGCAGGAAGTAAAATAGAAGGAATTCATTGATTCATAAGACATGTGCTGTATAAATGGTAACGAAATCAGCACATATTTTTTGAAAACACATGGAACCTTTTCCTCAATCGACTTAGCTCTATCTACAACAAACATAGTAGACAGATTGGATTGGAATAAGGTTTACGACCTGCATACAAGTGATCATTTCCCTATATTACTTTCATTGTGTATTGTCTTGAAAAGAAAAGTCACTAAATTATGTCCTCAATATAGCAACATTTATAAAAGCAGGTGGGAGCAATATGAATTCCACACTAGGAATATTCCACCATTGAATATTTAAAGACCATAATGAAACCGTAAATTTCTTGATAGTTTCATTACAAATGCTGATAAAGCAATACCAAAAAACCAAATCTCATCCAACAAAAACACAAGGTCCCATGGTGGTCTGAAAACTAGCAAATTAATAAAATAAATAATCAAATTGGAAGATGATTAGATAATCAGAATAGAAAGTTGAGTGAATTTATAAACTTTATCGAATTAGAAAATTTACAAAAATGACATATTATTGGTAGAAATTGATACAGTAAAACCTCTTACATAACAAGAAATATCTGCAAAATTTAAAGAAAGTAATTCTAAAGAAGAATCATTTCATGGAGGAAATATGTGTCAGATCTAATAATTGACTGATTTAACTGTATGTTATCTGATGTCACAACTACCAGGGTCACAGGCATAAATACTAATGCAGACTTTTAGCTTTTATAGTATGTTATAAAAAATAAAATTAAAATTCTGCTAAGCAGAACTACATATAAATTTGATTAAAGAAAAAAACCAACTAAAATAAATAAATAAATATATACAATTCTGCTAAAGAACTATTGTGTGATCCAATAAACAGTATAACTTAAGAAAAAAAAAAATATATATATATATATATATATATATATATATATATATATATATATATATATATATATATATATATATATATATATATATATATATATATATACAAAAGACAACATGGCCTGTCAAATACTTTAGAAAAGACAAACCTTCTTTGATAAAGAGAGATAACATTATTAATACATATACTTTCTCCCAACAGTTTTATGTATTTATAGTACCACCTGCTTCACACTATTTGATAAAATACGATTCCTAAGTTCCACTAGACTGGGACCTCCAACCCAGCAAATGCCTAACAGTCAATTTGGAATCAAGCAATCATCACAGAGGGACTCATTCTCCCCATTCATCACAAAGCCATGAGTTAAATGTGTATGGCCAATACCTTAATCTACATAATACAACCTCCCACTTCCCTTGGCATTAGGTCATATTTCTGAGAATTGTGTCTGACCTGATGATTTCTTTCATTTTATTGGGGCCTACTGTGTCCACTGAGTGCCACATAACTGGATGGTTCATATAATGGAATGCATCACGATATGGAACAGGACATTTTCTGGGTATCAGAATTTGTGCTGCTAATTTAGCTAGCTGGTCTGCACTTTTCATTTCCCAGTAATATGTTCCTGGGCAGGAACCCAACAAAAGAAACAATGCTTCCTCTATAATGTGCAGAAAGATCCACTACCAGATCTTCAACACTAAGGATGAGTCAGTATAGAAGACCAGGGACTCTAAGGCACTTTTAGAATTCACAAAATGATATTAATAGCCAGACACTGGGAGTATTGCAATATGTTCCAGTGCTACTAAGATGCTATACAGCTCAGCTGTAAAAGTTTGGAAAACAACTGAAGGAAGCGCACCTCTTCGGTTAAAAGATTCACTAAAAACTCCATAACCAACGCCAATATTGGATTTGGAACCATCAGTAAATATAAATCTTGTATCCATATGCTCTAGGCATGCTCTAAAATATTTCCCTCATTTCCTCATCAGATTTATCCCTCTTTGCTCCACTGGAAGTACCTGCAGGAGTTTCACAGCAGGTAGCTTCCAGACATGGGAAGATATGGGATACACAAAAGGAAGTACAGGGATTTTTTCCAATATTTGTATCCTCTAAAATCTTTTAATTCTATAGTAAACTATTTCCTGTTTATACAGCAAATGCCAGAGATTTAGGAAGTCTTTGCACTCTAAACAAGTATCGAAGTAATGATGACTGACGATAGAGTTCAGGGGCATTTTCTCCTGCATCAACTATGCAAACTAGATATTGGTGATGGTGAAAAGCTCCTGTGGATATACGAATACCAGTGAACGAATCTAAGAATTTTTAAGTTAGATGAAAGAGGCTGAAGAATATACTTCACAACCGTATGACAGCTTCGATAAGATTAAAAGGTTTCACATGAAACTGAGAGTATAAGATTTCTACCAGCTCCCAACTGGTGTGAGATAGCACCTTCAAGATGTGTAAGAGAAGCTTCTAGGCACTTTGCTTTGATATGTTTGATATGGGACCCAAGTCATTCCTGCTGTCAAAAACTAGGCCTAAAGAAGCACGCTGTTCTACATGGGATTCTATGGCCATACAAATAGAGGTCTGGATCGGATGTACTCCTGATCCGGCAAGTGGACAGCAGTAGTCTTGCTGATTTTAAACCCTGTTCTCAGCCCAACTTGCTATTTTATTTATCGTTATTTGTAACTTTCTTTTTGGCTACAGTCATCCGGGTGGCAGCAAAGATATTGACTGGTCATCCACGATATCATCTTTAAGACCTATTTTGGAATAACAGATGTAACACTGTTTATGGCCAGAGCAAAAGTGTTACACTGAGAACACTGCCCTGGGAACACCTTCTTCTTGGCACCTTTTCTCTGATAAAGTACGCCAACTTTAACTTTAAATACACTATGTAAAAATGATCTGACAAATAAAGGTAATTTCCTCGTAGACCACTAGTAGCCATTGTCTTGAGAATTCCATGTCTCCAAGCAGTGTCATATGCCTTTCTATATCAAAAAACACTGTCGTAATTGTTGTTTGGAGAGCAAATGCTTCACAGACAGAGGTTTCAAGTTGCAGTAAGATATCAGTGCAGTGCATTTTCCAGCCACACTGAGAAGGTATTAAGATCTGTGTGCTCTAAATACATCAGCCTTACATTTACCATTTTCCATTAATTTACACAAACAACCAAGTTAACTTGCAATGGGGCATTAACTTGCTGCATAAGAGATCTTTCCAGGCTTAGAAATGGTAACATGGTTGCCAATTTCCATATGCTAGTGTAGCTGCTTTCATCCATATTCTATTGATAATACTGATTATAAAAATTTTGTGTTCCTTGAAATGTGTTTAACACATTTCATAGGAATCATCCTGGAGCCTGGGGCAGTGTTCTTGCTCCTGGCTAAAGTAGAGAATCAAATTCCTTTCAGAAAAGGCCTATTGTAGATTCACTTTTGTTTGATCAAAAGTCAAGTACCTATTGTTCTTCCATCATTCTGAAATGATGTCTGAGCAGCTTATTTGATTTTTCAGAGACTCGAACAAAGTGTTCAGAAAATATACAACTTCTGTGGCATCAGTGACATGAATATTATTTACTTTAAGTACTGGAGGAGGTTGGGTGTGAATTTACCTGAATTTTCCTTATTTTCTTCCAAATGCTGCTGACTGATGTTCTGCTGTTAATAGAGGATACATATCCTGCCATGTTGTCTTCTGGCAGCTTTCATAGCTTTTCCAGTATACCCTACACTGTCTATAAGTGATGACATTATCATGGTGCGGTGTCTACGGCACCTGGACAATGATGACCTTATGACTCGATGCCTTGTACTTAATTCTTCCGACCACCATGGAACTGGCCATCTCCTGAAAAGTCCTTTACTTCGAGGAATTGGATATGAAGCCCCTGCAGTATGGAAAGTTCCATTGAGTAGATCGATAGCGTCATCTACACTTAGAAATCTTTAGCATCCCCTTCCTTGCTCAAATCTTTGAATTTTTCAATTTTACTTTCTCTAAGCACCATCGTGATGATCTTAGGATGGAGTGGACCATCATTGGTGCTGATTATAATTGGAGATGGTCACTGGTATGCCAGTCATCACTTGTTCTCCAACTAAAATCAACATTGCAATTAGAGCTACAAATTGAAAGAGGTCAATGCAGGAGACAGTACCAGTCGAATGTGATAATGGGTAGGTTCTCCAGTACTAGAAGGCCTATATCTTCATTTTCTACAATAGTGCCATCATAATATTCCCTTTTGGTTTGATATTACATTTTCCCCACAATGGATGTCTGCTGTTGGAAGTCATCAAGAAAATGGCTCTGGTAGTTTGCCATTAGGATATTAATTCCTCTTGGGAGACACGACTATTGGGTGGAATGTAAAGGGGAGACATATAGTATGTGCCTTCTTAGAATTAATCTGTACAGCTACAGCTTGAAGTGGAGTATTAGTTTTACTTTGTAGTGGAGTATCTCGACGGATGTAGATGAGGAGATCCACCATGATTTCCCACTTCAAATCAAATTCAGTTCTGAAGTGAACATATTCCCTAGGACAAGATATTCACTAGTAGTCTCTTACAAACATATCCCAACAAGAGAATGCTCATGAGCAAAAGCTTCACTTCCCTCATACTTTGCTCAGACTGGTTCCACTTTCTAGATTATGGAGTAGATTTATTTCCATCCTGGGACCATCAGTATGGTTCACTGGTTTGGAGTTCTGCCCTTTTCTCTACTTGAGAGGAGCAATTTAATGGGCAGTTTGTTGGCTTCTTGGAGGAATAACCACCTTGAAAGAGTCAACATCCTTTCCTTCAGTGTCTTTGACACTGAGGGGGTTTAGTTTCTTTTCTCTCCGTCTCAATCCCGAGACGGAGGAGTCAGGTGTTCTCAAAGAGACCTCTCATCTATCTTGCTATTGCTGGCAGTAGCCAGCCCTGCCTTTAAAGAGGCAGAAGCACCAGCAAGGAATGGCGCTGGGGGACCAGCATCTGCTGGTTTGTCCTCCAAAGAGGAGTTGGCACCAACAGAAGCTGGCACCGGGCCAGCGAGTGCTGGCCGCCTCCCAAAGAGAGCCAGATGGTGGAGGTGTGTCTCAACTGACACTTCAATTTTCTTAGCTCTATGCTGACGTCTTCCTTGTTGGTTTCTCTGAACCTTGTCTTCCCTTATTACCATCATCAATAGATTCTGATGGAATTTGTTAGGCGTCTTTTCAGCGATTCTTTTTTATTCTACCTTTGTATTCTTATTTTGGTTGGTTGTTGTCTCTTTCTATTTGGTTTCTAAGTTTTACTATTACTGAGGCAAAACTTGGACCAGATCTTACAATGCAACTATAACTACCTCTCTTCCTTCCTTAAATGTTATCCTTTCCATCCTCTTAATGCTTGAATTTCTTTCAAATAAATATATATCACACTGCTGAGATGATGATGCATGTCCCTCAAGACAGTGAACACATTTAGGTTCCCTTGTCTGCACATACCATGCTCATCATCTCCTGATTGACCTGACCACCCAGGATTTGTGTCAACTGTAGCAGTCAAGCCCTTCTGAGCCTCAGGATATATATACTGTTTTATTTTGTACCTATGCCAGGCTGCAGAGACTATACTCTAGAGTCTTAAAGTATTGAACGTCAATATTAAGGTAGGTTGGGAATTGTCGATCTCTATCCACCTTCTTTGTGATCTTGTTCACCTTGAATTACACCATGATCTTTAAGTTCATTTGCAGAATTTCTCCTCAAGAGAAACCCATTAGTTGAGGGCATAAATCAAACCTTGCTGCAGTTCAAGCTGGGTAGAGTGCCTCACCATAACTCCGCAAGAGACCGACAAACTCATCCTTCATGACTTCCTCTGAGAGATACTATCTACAGGAGCATTACTGTTCTGAGGATATTTTCGGTTGTCTACCACAGCATTTACAATTCCTGTTTATAAAATATCAATATTGTCACCATTAAAGCTTTAGAACAGATATTTTCATATGAGTTGAGTACAAAGACCCCAGGAACTTCTTCATGCTTCTTGCTTTTCTTTGTGCAAATGGTTCCAGTGTGACAATACTGGAACAGTTCACTTTTGTTGAGGATTCCTGGCTGCTTATCCTTCTTGCCTGGCATTGGGTCGTCAACCGTGTCTGGTGTCATTTGGCACAGGGTACTAATTTCAACATGGGGACCTTCCATGAAAAAATTGGTAAAAAAAAAAAAAAAAAAAAAAAAAAAAAAAAAAAAAAAAAAAAAAAAAAATGCTTGACTTTTCAAGGGGCCCTTTTCTCAGCTAATGACACCAGTAGGAACTGACTCCCAGATGTCCACCCCTTACCCTACCCAAAAAGGGATAGCACCAACATACCAGAGGCACAAGTGTAAGTAACCGCTTGTTGGGACCTGAGACTATTACACAAGATACAATCATCCTCTTTATTATGTTGGTGGGCATACCGGAAAAATATGCCGAGTCCTACCCTAACAGCCCACCCCTGGAATCCACGGGCTGATATCTCGAGATAGTTCCGCCTTCAGGGTGTCAATATGACATCATACTAACACCCTTCAGGTCCAAATGTCATCGGATTGGGTGACGCTTCCAATCACGGATTCCCATTTAGCTTCGAACATGAATCCCAATCCAAGGTATGATGCCCTTTCCTTTTCACACAGACAGAAATTTAATGAAGGTGGAAATATCATACTATGTGTAAGAGTTGGAAAATATATATATATATATATATATATATATATATATATATATATATATATATATATATATATATATATATATATATATATATATATATATATACATTATATATATATATATATATATATACATTATATATATATATACATACATACACACATACATATACATATATAGAATCAGTAGTCATAGCGGTGGATAGGAAGATGGAAGAGAACTGAAAAATAGCTGGAGGAAAGAAGTAAAAAAGGAGTAGAAGAAAAGAGGATTGAAGAGAGACATTTAGAGAGTCAAACAGGGGAATGATTTCCCCCTCGTTCAGGAAACCCATGCCCGTCGCAAATCTACAGCATCAGATCTAATAATACTCCCACACAGAAATATGGGAAAATTCAGGAAAATAAATGGTACCATGTTTAAACCGCCTAGACATGCCATAATAAAAGATGGAAAAAGAATACTTGGTCTAAAAAATAAGTAATGTAATAGGAGAAAATTTGCAAAAGTAGTAGTGACAATAATTTAGATAGTTATTTCTGCATAAAGAAAAATAGCATAGAATTAATAATAGAATTTTGAAACAAAGAGAAGATATGTAGTATAATAGAAAATTTAATATGGAAGAGTTGGAATTTGCTCTGTTGAACAGCAATAAATCTGCTCCTGGGGAGGTGACAATATTTGTTTGAAATTATCTGCCACTTAGCGCACCTTTAGGGAAAGTCATACTTATAGAGAGTTTTATAACCTCTTATGACTTTGAGAACTTATTTTCTGACAGATGGCGTAAAGCTATAATTATTTCTATCCCAAAACCAGGAAAAGATCCCAGTAATGTAAACAATTACAGACAAATTTCTTTAACAAGCTGTTTACACAAATTACTGGAAAAAATGGTAAGTTCTCGACCAACGTGGCACATTCGAGAAAATAAAATTTTGACTCCACTCAATTTTAGTCACAATGTCACAGATCTACACTGGATTCTCTATCTAACTTGAAGACCATACTGAAGAGGATTTGAACGAGAACAAATTACTATAGCCATCTTTTGACATTGAAAAGACATGTGATACTACGTGGAGATATGCAATATTAAAAATGTTACATACAAACAGCATCCATGGACATTTACCTAGGTTTATCGAAAACTCTGACAAATCACACTTTTCAAATGAGATTGATGATGTATTGTCAAGTACATTCCACTTGAAAATGGTGTTCCACAAGGAAGCGTCATATTGTACACTGTTTTACTTTATTAATAAATGATATCAGTAATAATCTATCTATCAGATAAAAATAAATTGTATGGATGATTTTGCCATATATTATTCAACATCTCATGTAAACATGCAAGAGCGAATCGTTAATAAAACTAAAAATAGATGAATGGGTCTCATCTGTAGGCTAATTTTTTTCTATACAAAAAGACTCAAGCAGTAATGTTTTATAAAAGAACAAGTGGAAAAAAGGTGAAGAAATAGATTTAAAATCAAGAAATCATTCCATACCAAGTGGCCAAACAGCAAAATTTTTGGGATTAGTATTTGATACTCACTTGAACAGGAAAATAATATAACATATATACAGTATATGGAATCAAAATGTAAAAGAGCATTAAACCTAATTATAAAAACTATATTGAATACTACTTGGGGAGCCGATAGACATACCCTTACTTTACTGTATACAGAAACAGTGCTGTACATCATTGATTATGGAAGCGAAATATATGGCTCTGCATCAGACGCAAGACCGTTTCCAGACTCAGTTCTGGCGAAGGCCTTAGAATATGTTCAAGAACTTTCCGATCATCACCAACCTCATCTTTACAAGTTGAATGTGGTGAATTACCTCTGTCTCTCCATAGAGGAAGTTCAAATGCCATATATAATAATAAAAAAAAAACACTGTACAACAAATTAATTTTTCAATCCATAGATTGTATAATAATGGAAAAAAATCTATTGAAATATGCTGATCCCTGCCCATGGAGAGATTACACAGGTATTCTGACGTCTGCAAACTGAATTGACCAAACGGAGATTTCACAATTGCTAGACAATAAAACTTCCTTTCAACATCCATACAGGCCCTCCTCCCAAATGCTCAGAATTGCAAAGTGTTGATAACTAAGAAACATTGTTTCTTTAAATGTCATTTCAAATAAACCATATGACAATTATCAAATTTTAAACAGGTCAATGAAGCAAATATTGTCATAATAAAATTTTGAAGTAAAACCAATCTTAATGTTCAGTATTGTGAAAATTGATAAAATATAAAAAGAAATACGAAAACCATTTGCTCTGAATTTTAAAACAACTAAATCTTTAAAATTTTACAATATTTGTTTTAAATTTCAATATACCTTTTAGAAAGTCAACAATAAATTGTGGTTTTATAAAATCCTCATTAAAATTTCCCGAACGATATCAAAAGATATGATGGACACCAAAAACCAGGGTCAGACAACTAAAGGTCCATAAATACAAATGTTCTTTAACAAGCTGTTTCAGATAGTTTCTGGATCCCCAAAAAACGTTGCTTACCTTTTTCCAACGTGGCAAATTAAAGAAAATAAAAACTTTTCATTTACATTAATTTTATTTTAATATACACTGATCTACACTGGAATGTTTTGACTTGGAAGACCATACACTTTTCAGAACATAACAAATTAAAAAACATACTTTTTTAACAGTAGAAAAGTCATAGATAATCACTGAGATAACAGTTTTAAAAACTGTTACATACAAACAGCATCCATGGACATTTAACTTTTATCAAAAAAAGACATAACAAATAAACTTTTCAAATGAAGACATTGAGATGAGTTACTGAATAATTCTTGTTTTATGGTGTTCCATGAAGATGAGAGAGAGAGATTAGAGAGAGAGAGAGAGAGAGTAATAAATGATATCAGTAATAATCTATCTATTAGAATAAAAAGTAAATTGTATCCTGGATGATTTTGCCATTTTTATTTTAAAATCTCATGTCAATGCATGCATTAGCAAATGTCTTCTAAAAAAAAAAAAAAAAAAAATGAATGGGTCTCATATGTATTCATATTTTCTATACAAATATACTCAATTATAATGTTTTATAAATTAGAACAAGTGGAAAAAAGGTTAACTAGATTTAAAAATTCAGAAATGGTTCCAAATTTAAATGGCCAAACAGCAAGTCATTTTTGGGCATTACATTTGATATCCGTGACACAGGGATTATGTATGTAATCAATATAGGAATCAAAATGTAAAAGAGTGTTAAAGACTAATTATAAAAACCACTCCAACATCTAAAAACATAACAGACGCCTTACACGATCGAACATTAAGAAACCCCTTGTCTTCCTGTTATACAGGGAAACAGAGCTGGGGATTTACATCATTAACAGTTTTGCAATCTGCTGCCCAACTGGTAGCTCAGGCAGTTATGCTTCAATCGTATGTTTCTTAGAAAGAAAAGACATGACAAAGGTAAACTTTATAAAGACAAAAGCTGAGTTATATGAAAAATGGGAGAGAGAGAAAGAGAGAGAGAGAGAGAAGAGAGACAGAGAGAGAGAGAGAGAGAGAGAGAGAGAGAGAGATTGCCAGTTCCCTCTATGCAGCGTAATTCTATCCCCGAGAGATTAAATAGAAGAATTTTGTTTTAAATATATATGTCAATGCAGCGTTAGTAAATGTCTTCTGAAGCAAAAAAAAAAATTATATATTTTTTGTTGGTGAAGAATCTCTGAACCAACAATTTTGCACTCAAAGTAATAAGAAGAATTCTTTCAATTCTTCAAGTACCCAGTAAAATACATACACTATAAAAACTGTTTTGTCTTCAAAACACAAGCATTTATGTCATCATCAGCTTCTCTGAGCAAAACGTTCTTTCTCAGACAGAATACAACTAAAATCTGATACGCTGGGTGGCTGCCATGGAAACCTGCTACCCAATGACAGCCCTATAATTCTGTTCTATTTATAGACATGTGTCATGTCGGCACTAAGTGTAAACATTGCCGTGATCATGATTATTTGACTGCTGATGGCAAAAATTATTCAATAATTTGCTTTATATAATTATTTCTTTTCCATAAGAATTCAACAATAATTTTAACTTTAAAATAGTGGTATGAAAAATCCAACAACAGTCTGTTGTGGTGATGCATCATCACTTGCGAATCCTATTTCCGGACTGTC
Organism: Macrobrachium rosenbergii; assembly: GCF_040412425.1. Classification (NCBI taxonomy): domain Eukaryota; kingdom Metazoa; phylum Arthropoda; class Malacostraca; order Decapoda; family Palaemonidae; genus Macrobrachium; species Macrobrachium rosenbergii. The sequence goes on from NC_089774.1 coordinate 237,738, forward strand.
CTCAGATTTGCGACTGCAAACTGATGATGACATTGTAACAATAGAAAACAACCATCTTCAAGATCAATAAGACGAAATGTATTTTATAGTCTTACTTATCGTTAAAATTCACAAGTTGAACTGCAATTATTTTGATCATGTATATTTTTGCAATTTACAAAATGTTTTTGTTGAAAACAAGTGTGTTATTGAACTTAAGGTCATAACTGTCCAATTACAGTATTTTATTAATGATGATCTTATCTCACATTTATTTGAAAGTATTTTTAATACAAATACACTATAATGAATAAATAACTAAAATGAAAAAACATAAAAAGGGGAAAAATTGGTTTTGCTGCAATAGTGATGTTTGATTATGCTTCTGACCCCAGAGTTCCAAAATCGGAACAATTAAAAAAAGTGGAGCACACCTGGCCCAAAGGATTGTGTACCTGTAATCTAAATTTCATTATCTTACATTTCATTTCTTTTTACTTAACAATTATGTGTTCATGTCTCGGCCTAGGCATCTACATACTGTATGCGGCTGAGTTCTATAATTTTTACCATGTTTTATTCTTCATTTTTCATCTTTTACCATGAGCTTTAATTCAAATGTTTCTATATTGGTTTATTATTCATACTCTATAAAAATAATGAAATAGTATATTTTTAGGTATATATATAGATATCGCTGGTCAAACCAGATTATCGGCTAAGACGGGAACCATGTCCCCAATATTAGTCCGTCTTAACGAGGGTCGACTGTATAAGCATCAGAAAATAAGAATGAATGGGATGAAAAGCAATTATGATGTAATGCAAGTTTCAACATATTAGAATGAATGATGGAAGGCAATTACCCTGCAAGTGAAATCTTCAGCAGATTAGAATAAATTGGATGGCTGGCAATTACCTTGCATTATAGCTTCAGTAAATTAAAATGCACTACATGAAAGGCAGTTACTCTCCATCACAAGCTTCAGCAGATTAGAATGCATTGGATGGAAGGCAATTACCCTCCATCACAAGCTTCACAAGATTACAATGCAACATATGAAGGTAACTGCCATATTGAAACTGATGAAGATTAGAATGCATGAAATGCAAGGCAACTACTCTGCATCATAAGCTTCAGTAAATCAGAATGCATAAGTTGGAGGGCAAATACCCTCCATCACGTGCCTCAGCAGATTAGAATCCATGAGACAGAAGGTAATTACCTATTATTAAAGCTTCGGCATATTAGAATACCTGAGATCGAAAGCAATTCGATGCCTGGCAATTACCTTGCATTGCAGCTTCAGTCAAATGGGATGCCCAAGATGAAAGGAAGTTACCCTCCATTACAAGTGTCACCAGATTAGAATGCATGAGATGGAAGGCAAAGACTATACTTTACAAATTTCAGGAGACTGGAATGAATGGGCTGGAACATAATTAACCTGCAATTCAAGTTTCAAAACATTCAAATTAATGGTATGGCATGAAACTACCCTACAATATAAGCATCTGGAAATCAGAATGAATGGGATGTAAAGGAATTATGATATAATGCAAGCTTCAATATTTAGAATGAATGATGGAAGGCAATCATCCTGCAAGTGAAATCTTCACCAGATTTGAAGAGTAGTAGTATTAAAGTAGTTTAACCAGACCACTGAGCTGACTTTCAGCTCTTCTAGGGCTGGCCCGAAGGATTGGGATAAAATACCACATAGGGTCACGTTCTCATACTGTAACACATTCACACAATAATTTACTCATTCTTCCACACTAAAAAGGTTTATTAAAACTCATAAGTAATATAAAAAAATCTAAATTTAAATTTGACAAATGCTATGTTTTCGTGCTTTTGTAATTTTCTTAATTTTATATTCTATCTATCAAGCCACCGTTCCTCATGAACAACAAAATTGGAACGACTGAAAATGTAAAAGACAAAAAATTTCATTTATTGATTTATTCCCAAAAGTTGACACTCGCTGTTGGTCATACTTTGGACACTCATAACAGATGTTTGACAGTTATTATCACCATGCACTCTGAGCACTCGGGAGCCAGGCCACGTGGGCTGCTCATTAACCCTTAAACGCCGAGCCTCTATTTACAAAAGTGTCTGCCGTAAGCCGGTGAGGCTTGAGAGTTAACGCCGAAGCGGAAAGAAAGTTTTTTTCAAAAAATCACAGCATGCTTAGTTTTTAAGATTAAGAGTTCATTTTTGGCTCCTTTTTTTGTCATTGCCTGAAGTTTAGTATGCAACCATCAGAAATTAAAAAAATATCATTATCATATATAAATATTGGAATATGAGCGAAAAAATATTTCATATATAATTGTATACACATCGTGCTGTGAGCAAAACGGTTAAAGCTAATGAGCTATTTTTTTTTTGTTGTATTGTACACTAAATTGCGATGATTTTAGTATATAACAAATTGCAAAACGATCAAAGTAACACAGAGAAAATATTATCACAAAATGATGCATGAATTCGTAACGAGTGGACGTAAAAAAAAAATCTCAAAAATTCACCATAAATCGAAATATTGTGCTAGCGACTTCCCGTTTGTTGCAAAATGAAGGTAAATGATTGAATATTACTAGAATATAAGAGTTTTAGCTTACAATTGCATTTTTCGACCATTTCGGTCGAGTCAAAGTTGACCGAAGGTTGAAATTTCGGCACTTATCGTGATTTATATAAAAATATTTCAAAACTGATAAAAGCTACAACCAAAAGCTACAACCATGAGTTATTTTTTGTTGTATTTTACATGATATTGTGCACATTTTCATATATAAAACTTTATGTAACGGCTAATATAAAACGGTGCATAAAACTACGACAAAGTGACTAAAGAAATTCTGAGATTTTCAGCAGAGTTAGCTCAGCATTCTGATCCAGTGGTAAGGAAAAAGTTTTTTTCAAAAATTCACCATAAATCGAAATATTGTGCTAGACATTTCTCGTTTGTTGCAAAATGAAGGTAAATGATTGAATATTACTAGAATGTAAAATGTTTTAGCTTACAATTGCATTTTTCCACCATTTCGGTCGAGTCAAAGTTGACTGAAGGTTGAAATTTTGGCAATTATCGTGATTTATATGAAAATGTCAAAATTGATAAAAGTTACAACCATGAGTTATTTTTTGTTGTATTCTATATGAAATTGCGCACATTTTCATATATAAAACGTTATGTAACGGCTAATAGAAAACAGTGCAAAAATTACGACAAATTGACTAAAGAATTTCTGAGATTTTTAGCAGTTAGCGCGCGCAGACGTAAGGAAAAAGTTTTTTTCAAAAATTCACCATAAATCGAAATATTGTGCTAGAGACTTCTCGTTTGTTGCAAAATGAAGGTAAATGATTTAATATTACTAGAATGTAATAGTTTTAGCTTACAATTGCATTATTCGACCATTTAGGTCGAGTCAAAGTTGACGGAAGGTTGAAATTTTGGCACTTATCGTTATTTATAAGAAAGTCTGTCAAAATTGATAAAAGCTACAGCCATGAGTTATTTTTTGTTGCATTCTACATAAAATTGCGCACATTTTCATATATAAAACTTTATGTAAAGGGTAATAGAAAACGGTACAAAAATTACGACAAAGTGACTAAAGAATTTCTGAGATTTTAAGCAGAGTTAGCTGATGCTTTCTAGTGGGATAAGAAAGAAATTCGCGCATGCGCAGCTGGGTCATGCTTGTAAACAAAACAGCGTGATCCGTGAACTCCCAGCATCCCTCAAGGGGCATAATTTAAAATTTTTCGCAAATGAGGCCTATAAGTATTTTTCCGTGAATATTTAAAAAAAACTTTTTGTAGTCGACGTATTTTACGTCCACTCGGCACCTGACAGACAACTTTTGTCGACGTAAAATACGTCCAGTGGACGTTCAAGGGTTAAGTGCCCACATGTCAAGACGAGTATGGCCTATTCTGAGACGTGTTAGAATTGCTTGTGCGTCTCTCTCTCTGATATGATGAACTCCATTTTTTAACATTAGGTTTTGTTTGTTTCAATTTATTACTTTCAGATTCTTCATCCCATATATGTTGCCATTTATTCATGATACCCATTTTTATGTGAGTTACATAATCAGTAACAGGGATATTCACATTTGATCTTGTCATGTGGGTTGCTTCTTTGGCTGCATCTTCACTTCCTTTGATCCCTACATGGACAGCGATCCAACATAGTTTTACATTTTTTCCATTATATAAGTTATAGAGATACAATTTAATTTGTTGTACTATATTATTTTTTAATTTGTAACTTTCATTAGCTCCTATAGTGCTTCTCGAGTCACTAAAAATCACAAAATTATTGAATGATTATTCTTTAATTATTTTTATAGCTCATGCAATTCCATACAATTCTGCTGTAAATATCGAAGCATTATTAGGGAGAGAGAACTGATAAGTTTTGTCTTGGGACACTGCAGCATATCCCACCCAGTGTTCTAATTTAGATCCATCTGTATATATACTGCGTAACGTGGACCTTTTCGGCTTACATGCTCTATTGTATGTTGTCTATGGTGTTCTGATGTGTATGAGTTACTTTTTGATAAATACTTGGTGTGTGCAAATTCTCATTTTATTCATTGTCCAGGGAGGAGGTGATTTTACTATTAGAGGCACTTGTATATTTATATTATGCAACTCAAACAATCTTCTAGCTCTAATTGGGAAAGGTGGTAGATGTGTGAGAATTTTAAAACAGGCTGAAATTAGTGCTTTGTGAGAATTTTATAACAGGCTGAAATTAGTACGTAGACATCATAAACTCTCTGGATTTACCAAAAGTATTTACCTTTTACATTAGTCATACTTTATAGATTAGCAATAAATTATTTCTGACTATTTTTGTAATTTTTTTTTTTTTTTTTTTTTTTAGATTTTCATAAGAATTCATGTCAGATATTATTTGCATTAGTTATATTTTCATAGGACTGATATTTGAAAAATCTCCTTCACTTTCATAACACCGATATGTTCGGTCAATGAAAGAATCCCATGTTACAAAGAATGTGAAGAGAATGTTGTGAGAGAGAGAGAGAGAGAGAGAGAGAGAGAGAGAGAGAGAGAGAGAGAGAGAGAGAGAGCACACAACAGTGGCCACTAGTTTTTCTTTTTAGCGCAGCTACTGCTAAACTGCGAATCTCCTCAGAAAGAAATATCTTTGTATGCTGTATAAAGTACATATTTTATAAATGTTTAGGTTGAAAAGATAAGAAAACATACAATTTTTTCCCTTGAGCTTCTTTAAAATGAAGAATACTCTTGGAGATGATATGTTTGAAAACAGTGTTGAATTCCTTTGAGACTTTCAGCCTAGGCAGTATAGGTAATTTCCACACCTTTTCTAGGTGGGTAAGGTAAACTTGGATATTTGGTAGGTGGCAAACCTATTAACATGGCATATGCAGGTGTATCATTGTTCAATTCTCTGGCCTCCACATACAACAGGTACGGTAGGTGACCCAAAAACCAATTTGCTCGAGATGAGTGCCAGAGATTATCCCCAACCCTTCTCGCAGATTCCAGATTGTACTTGATCCCTCACGGGGGATTCCAGAATTCCCTCATTGGCAGTCAATAGCCAGGAGGAAAATGAAGACTATATTTGAAGGTTCCAGACTCCCCCGTCATAAATCAGACTGAGAACAGGAATATGTCCGAACTCTGGACAATCCCACTGTTCCCTTCTGAAGTAAGTGTTCCAGTGGTCAAGCCCACCAAAGTCAATGCAGGTGGGCAATAGCAAACCAAGGACCAGCCATTTCTTTCAAAAGAACACCTGCATCTCAAACACATCCCAAGTAGTCTGTCATGTGGATAATCAAAAGCAATCGAGATTATAGAATACTAAAAATATCTAGTTCTGCCGTGTGATCACAGTTTTTATTGGCCATTCAATCTTTATATATACATACATACACACATGTATATATTAATATATATGCATATGTATATATAGAGTAAACACCCCGTATTCGTGTTATCATGGTTCGTGGACTCATGCATTCGCGGGTTTCTCTGTGGAACATACCTAGCCATCATTCGCGGAAAATTCGCCCATTCGCAGTATTTTTCACTGAGAAATATTCACTAATTACTGTATTTTCATATAATTTTCATGAATAAATGTACTTTTTGTGATAAAGCTATTAAAATACTCAGGTATAAGCATTTTTACATGGTTTTTCTTGGTTTAAGCTATCAAAATGGGCTGTTCTAAGTGTTTTTAGAGTGGTTTTAAGCATTCGTGGATTTGACCTATTCGTGGGGGTGTGTGGGACGCATCCCCAAAGCAAAAGGGGGTTCACTGTATATATACATATATATGTATATGTATGTATGTATATATATATTGTATATATATATATATATATATATATATATATATATATATATATATATATATATATATATATATATATATATATATATATATATGTATATGTATGTATGTATGTATATATATATATATATATATATATATATATATATATATATATATATATATATATATATATATATATATATGTATGTATGTATGTATGTATGTATGTATGATGTATATAGTCATACCTTGAACTTACGCAGTTAGGTTCCGAGCCCTGGATTGCAGGCAATTACTCAGCAGTTTGGCATGGTCTTTAAAAATGCTAATAAATGTTTATTTCCACAGTTTAAGTACTAAATATGACCCTAATCACATTCCCAAAGTATTAAGCTAACTTTTAAATGAACTAAAGTTAGTGTAATTTTATTTAAAATTTAGTTTATTACCCTTACAAAAGAAATACGGTAAATGTTTGACATAAAAATTGAGTATTGCACAGTTTCATAATAGCGCATTTACAATAGGTGTGTACATATACTAATGTTACCCCTAATTTATGGGATGCCATTTTCTGTTTCACTTAGGGTAAAAGCCGTTTTGTGTCACTAGGCAAAATGTCATGAGTCACAGTCGTAACAAAGGTACAATTCCATTAAATATCGATAACATGTACATAATGTTCGTAGAAGGTAGTACAGGTAAAATTCAATCAACTTAAAATTATATAATGTACAGGTAAAGACATACAGAGAAATAATAAGTTATAAAAAGGAGTTACAGCTCCTCAGAGTCCTCCTCTTCAGATAGAGGAAACTCTTTTGCCAGGACTACTGTACTTCTTTTGTATCGTATTTATGTGCAAATATAAAAATACAAATTTTCCATTCTGATTTTACAACTAAAAACACGTAAACTTATAAAATAGTACTTCAAAAATTAAACACACTTTCTGCAGGGATATCATCTTTGAAAAGTGCAGTAACTTTGTGAATGGGTATCACATACAGATTGCATCAGCACTTTTCTCCGGGGTTAACAAAGTAATTTTCAAAGAATGACATTTATACAACTTTTAGTTACATACAACTTTTAGTTACATCTCTGATATTACATTAATGAATTCATTTTATCAAGGTCATGTAATGACGTCCTAGTGACAAAGACTTTGTATGATATTTATGTACAAAAATATAAATATAAATTTTCCATATCAATTTTTGAGTTAAAAGCATGAAAACTTATAAATGTACTGTACTGTACTTTAAACATTAAACAAGCATTTTCTGCAGGGGTGTCATTTTTGGAAAGTGCAGTAACTTTGCAAATGGGTACCACATCTTGTAAAAGTACACTAACTGAATGTGCTGAAATTAACTTTCCATCATATCTGTGCTTGTACAGAGATAAAAATATTACATTTTTCATACAGATTTGACACATAAAAGCATGAAATGCATTTTTCGTACAGATTTTACACATAAAAGCATGAAAACTTATAAATTACTTCAAAATTAAACATAACCACTTTTGCAGGGTTTCTCAAGAATTTCGCATGTCTGTGAAAAAAACAATGCGTTATTTCAATTAGTTAGGTTCCAGTGAAAAGTTCATGTGTGTGTGAATTTGCAAACTTGAATCGTGTGGATCGTGTAATATATATATATATATATAATTTAGATTAAATATAATTATATATATATATATATAATATATATATTGTATATATATATATATATATAATGGATACATATATATACATATTATATAATGATTAAAAAGCTGAAGAGACTTGAATTGATGCAAATTTATGCTCCATTTTTATCCCCTTTTGTATTATTTTTGTGTCTTAAAATATACAATTTGATCAATTATATTATTGTGGCTTTTTAATCATTATTTTCGATCACAATATGGAGTGAAAACCACAGATATACATATATTACATACATATATACTATATACATTATATATACATTATATATATTATATATTTATATTATATATATATATATATATATAGATATATATATATTATATAATATATATATATATATATATATTGTCAGTTGAATTGCCATTTAATTAGGTAATAATTTATGAGTCTGGATGAATTTTGAATGTAAATTACTTTAAGTGTTATTTTGTTTTGTTATTGTTTTTCTCCTCTCCATGGTCAGCGAAATTTATGATAAGATATAATTTTAGCTAATTAGCCAGTTGTCTTTTTCATATATGGTATTAGTATGGGTGTGAGGCCTTCCCAGTATTAGAATTCCATTCCCCACTCCCCACAGCCCTGGGTGGCAGGGTCTTATATTTATCCTAAAAAAAGTAGGAGTTAATTACAGTTAGCCTGGACCAAGTGAAGAATGGCTTTTGGACTGCTGCTTGACTTGCTTCTTGTTTTGAGGATCTGTACACCCGCCAATATATTGTGGATCCATTATCCTCTGCAGCTTAAGAGTTCATCTTCGGATAATTCTTCCATACCCTCTTGGTCCAGTTATTAAAGCCAAGGGGACCTCACTGTCCAATAAAAGGGTATTTATAACCCTTGTATAAAATATAGACGACTTCTTGTTGAGATCACGGCACTTTAATCCTGTTTTGGGCCCTAACACCCACTGCCTTGATTTATCCTCCAGACGTGGAGAGTGATGTCTTTCAAGAGGAATGAAGAAAATAAAATAAATCAAAGTTAGGGATATTAGATTGTATTCATTAGGATATTCAGTCTCTTTTGCACACTCTTCCTGTCTGAGCCCTCCTTTTTGTGTTTGAATGAGTTATTTTTCTGATTGTTAATTGCAAAGTGGTTGTTATTAAATAATTGATATTCATATTATTTTTGTATCTGAAGAGGTTCAGGTATTATTTCTGACTTATATTAATGTATTAAAATTAAGGATTTTTCTTGGTATTTTCTTTGCCCATGAATTGATTTTTTTACAATGCAAGAGGTTGAGATACTATTCCACCAATTGTGGATTTAGTATTGTGTTACAATACTTGTTGATTTATTATATTTGGATATAGTGTGGTGGTTAATCAAGCCATCATTATATATATAATATATATATATATATATATATATATATATATATATATATATATATATATATATATATAATATAATGTATAACTGAATCACCCAAATATGGAACGTGATGAATATATAAATATAAAATCAAAATAATTCGATGCCGGAAACACTGGACCTTGCATTTACAGCTTTATATATATATATATATATATATATATATATATATATATATATATATATATATGCATATAGATAGATATATAGATATATAGATATATAGATATATAGATATATAGATATATAGATATATAGATATATATAATATATTAATATATATATATATATATATATATATTTAATATATTATATATATACACATACATACATACATACATATATATATATATATATGTATAACTGAATCACAAAAATATGGAACGTGATAAATATATAAATCCACACGAAGGAAACGGAAACACTGGAGTGCTGCAAGGCCTTTCGACGCTATGTCCTTTACTTAGCAGACTGAAGAAATATAAAAGTATGTTTACAAAGAAAGCTCATATAAATGACAGATGGGGATTATAAAGGAAACATATGTACCTGGAATCCAACACAATTGAAGAATTAGTAGAACTGCCAAAACAGGAATAAATATTTAAGAGGTTTTTACAAAGGATTAGGATCAACTGTTCAGGAACAGGGACAGGACAATTAAAAGATGATACAGGTTCGTGACTGACCACCTAAAAATTTTTAGTACAACACAATAATTCTTTTTTTTTTGTAAACTAACTTTTTGCAAGATGAACATTTTTACGAATAAAAAATTATATTAAACATACGGATATATAGAAAATATATATCAAGTAGCTACCTTGTAATTAAGTCAGTGGTTTTATCTTTTAGGTCATTCTTGAACATTTTTCTAATACAGGGCTAAGAATAAATTACAACTGGAAGCAAGCTGGATAATAGCGGACTCCAATAGATTTCTTGAAGAGAAATCTTTCGATCTGGCAATCACTGAACTTTCAGTCCAATTTATCCTGTGAGAGTTTTCACTTAAATGAATGAATATAGCATTGGATGCTTGTCCAGTTTTGAATGAATACTTATTTTGCTTAATACGTACATCTAAATCTGCTAGATTGGCAAATATAAAAAGAGGGGCAATCCAAACATGGAATTTTATATATTATGTTGTTGTTTTCTTTAGGGCTATTTTTTATTAACATTCTTTTGTGTGTGTTGTTATAAGAAAAAACGAGGTTTACATTAAAAGGTTTTAACAATGATTTTATGTTTTCAAAACCACTAAAATACGGCAAACTAAGAATGTTCTTAGGGGTTTCTTTCTTCATGTTACTTTCACTATAAAACTTTTTGTGGGCTTTGTTATAACAAACGAAGAAGAGCTAGCTTGATCCGAAGGTTAGGCTGCAGTGTCAAATGAAGACCTGGAGGTCTTGACCAATGCCTGGTGAACAAGCAGATCGTACTTTTGATCCTTCACCTGTCCACCTAGGCGTCCACTTCTCCTCTAAGGAAAAGTGAAGATGAGCCCAGTATTGTTACGTTGCTGAATACCTATGCCAACTCGGAATCGACAAACCTGGTGACCTGAGTCAAGACAGCGTCTCTCCTCTCGAGCACCAGGTTCACCCACAGGTTGGCACTGGGACCCAATAAGTAATTCAGTACAAAGATGAACAAAATGAAATTAAAAACTGCACACAGACAAGTTCTCATACTGTAACACATAAACACAATAAACACATTTATTCATGTTTCCACACTAAAAAGGTAGACAGTAAACCTCCTGTATTTCAGTGATGCGTACCGCATCCCCACCCCCCTCGGTCATAGCTAAATCCGCGACACCTTAAAACCCCTCTAAAAACACTTAGAACTACCTATTTTGATAGTTTAAACACAAGAAAACCCCTCTAAAAATGCTTATACCGATATTTTAATAGGTTTTTCACAAAAAGTGCATTTAGTCATGAAAATGATATGAAAATACAGTAATTAGTGAATATTTCTCAGTGAAAAATACTGCAAATGGGTGAGTTTTCCACAAATATTGGGTAGATACGTTCCACAGAGAAATCCGCAAATACGTGAGTCCGCGAATTGTGAGAACGCAACTATGGGGGGGTTTACTGTACAGGCAGTCCCCGGTTTACGACGGGTCCAGCTTACGACGTTCCGAGGTTATGATGCTTTTCAAATATATCCATCAGAAATTTTTCCCGGTTTACGACACGTTCCAGGGTTACGACGCATCGTACGCTGATCCGACGGAAGACATGGGGCTCCAGGACGGCAGAATAATAAAAATTTGGAGGTTTTTTATGAAAAACTCAATAAAAATGCAGTTTACATCGTTTTATATACACCCAAAGCATTAAAAGTAAGGTTTTCTAAGGTTTTATGACGATTTTCGAGGATTTTTGGTTTATGACGCGGTGCAAAAACGGAACCCCCACCGTAAACCGGGGACTGCCTGTATTAAAATTCATAAGAAGTTAATACTTGAAAAACACTTTAAATTCGACAAATGCTATAAGGGTTTTTGTGCTTTTATTATTTACTTTTTATATTTTTTATTAATTAAACCACAGTTCCTCATGAACCTCAAAACTGGGACGACTAAAGAAGTAAAAGGTTGACAAAATTTCATTCATTGATTCATTTCCAAAAGTTGACATTCGCTGTTGGCCATACTTTGGACATTCACACAAAACGTGTCTGACCATTATTATCGCCTTGCACTCTGTCGGGAGCTGGACCATGTGGGCTGCTCATTAAGTGTCCATGTGTCAGATGAGTATGGCCTATTCTAAGACTTGTTAGAATTACTTGTGCATGTCTCTCTCTCTCTCTCTGATATGAACTCCATTTTTCAACATTAGGTTTTTTGTTTTAATTTATTATTTTGAGGTTCTTCATTCCATATATATTGCCATTTATTTATGGCACCAACTATTTATTTATGGTACCCACTTTTGTCTTACATAATCATAAACAGGGATATTAACAACTGATCTTGTCATGTGAGTTGCTTCTTTGGCTGCTTTATCTGCCTCTTCATTTCCTTTGATCCCTACATGGGCAGGGATCCAACATATTTCTGCATTTTTTCCATTATTATGTAAGTTATGGAGAAACAATTTAATTTGTTGTATTATATTATTTTTTTATTTGTTAACTCTGAATAGCTTCTATAGCATTTCTCGAGTCACTAAAAATCACAAATTATTGAATGATGTTTCTTTAATTACTTTTATAGCTGATGCAATTCCACATAATTCTGCTTTGAATATTGAAACATTATTCGGTGGAGAGAACTGATAAGTTTTGTCTTGGGACACTGCAGCATATCCCACTCCATGCTGATTTACACCCATCTGTATATATTGCATAATGTGGACCTTTTCAGCTTATATGCTCTATTGTATGTTGTCTATGGTGTGTTCTAGTGTATCTGAGTAACTTTTTGATAAATATTTCAGGTGTGTACAAATTCTTATTTTATTCATTGTCCAGGGAGGAGGTGATTTTACTATTACAGGCACTTGTATATTTATATTCAGTGACTCAAACAATCTTCTAGCTCTAACTGGGAAAGGTGGAAGATGGTTATTTATAAATACATCTCTTAATTCAAATAATTTTTTGGTTGGATAATCACTTGTCTGAATTCTTAGAGCACTTTTCATTGTTACTAGTTCTCTATGGAGAAACAGAGGCAGTTCACCACATTCAACTTGTAAGATAATTTTGGCGATGATCTAAGGCTCCTGAGCATATTCTAAGGTCTTCATTGTGAACAAGGTCTAATGTTTTAGCACTGCGTCCAATGCCGAGCCATACACTTCACTTTAATAAGCAATGATGGACAGAACTGTTGCTTTATACAGTACAGTAAGGGTATGACTATTGGCTCCCCAAGTAGTGTTCAATAGTTTTTTAATTACATTTAATGCTCTTTTACATTTAGATTTTACGTATGTTATGTGGGCTTTCCAGTTCAAGTGAGTATCAAATACTAATCCCAAAAATTTTGCTGTTTGGCCAATTGGTATACTATGGTTTCAGCTTTTTAAATATTTCTTCACCTTTTTTTCAATTTTTATTTTTATAAAACATGATTGCTTGAGTTTTATCTATGGAAAATTTAAAACTTACAGGTGAGGCCCATTCATCTATTTTTACTATGCTTTAATTAATGATTCATTCTGCATGTTTTATTTGAGATGCTGAGTAATATTTGGCAAAATCATCCATATACAGGTTACTTTTAATACCAATGGGTAGATTATTGCTGATATCATTAACTGCTAAAGTAAACAGTGTGCCACTAAGGACGCTTCCCTGTGGAACACCATTTTCAAGAGGAAAAGTTCTAGAGAGAACATCATCAATTCTCACGTCAAAAAGTTTTGTATAAACCTGGGTAAATGTCCGCAGATGTTTTGTAAAGTTTTTAATATACCTCCATGTAGTGTCGTATGCTTTTTCAATGTCAAAAAAGACAGCTACAGTAATCTGTTTTTGTTCAAAACCTCTACATATATGGTCTTCTAAGTTACAGACAGAATCTAATGTAGATCTGTTACACTGTGACCCAAACTGAGTGGGGTTAAAATTTTATTTTCTCAAATGTGCCATGTTAGTCGAGCATTTTCTCTAACAACTTGCATAAGCAGCTTGTTATAAAGAAATTGGTCTGTAATTATTTACATTACTGGGTTCCTTTCCAGGTTTGGGGATAGGAATTATTATAGCTTTACGCTATTCATCTGGAAATAAATTTCAAACTCACAAATGATTATACAGTAAAACTCTCATAAGCATGACTTTCCCAAAGGTGATAAGTGGCAGATCATCTCAAAACAAAATATTGTCACCTCCAGGAGCAGATTAACTGCTGTTCCAGAGAGCATATTCCACCTCTTCCATATTAAATTTTCTATTATAATATATATCTTCTATTGTTTCAAAATTTATTGTTATTAATTCTATTTTTCTTTGTGCGGAAGTGTTCATCTAAATTTTTATAACTAATTACATCTACTAAATTTTCTCCCATTATATTACTTATATTTCTTTTGGATCAAGTGTTCTTTTCCCATATTTTAATATGGCATGTCTAGGTGGTTTAGTATGGGTACCATTTACTTTCCTGAAATTTTCCTATATGTATTTCCTCCACGAAATGATTCTTCCTTGAATTACTTTTTTAAATTTTGCAGATATTTTGTTGTATAACGGTTTTAATGTATCAACTTCCAGTAATAATATAGTAATTTTTTGTAAAGTTCCTTCTAATATTGGTAATGTTTTATTTATTTTACTGAACTTTCTATTCAAATTACCTAATAGTCTCCCTATTGAGTGTTTTATATTTACTAATTCTGTTACCTTATCGGACCACCATGGAACTCTGTGTTTTGTTGGATGGGGTTTTGACTTTGGTATTGCTTTATCAGCAGCATTTTTAATGAAATCAACAAGAAATTTATTAGTTTCATTATGGTCTTTTAAATATTCAAATGGTGGCATATTTCTAGTGTGCATTTCATATTGCTCACAATCTGCTTTATAAATGTTATAGTGAGGGACATATTTTGCAGGATATTTTGTAATAAGGAAATTAATATTGGGAAATGGTCACTGGTGTGCAAGTCATCAACTGTACTCCAATCTAATCTATCAACTATACTTGTTGTACATAAGAGTTAATTCTACTGAGGAAAATGTCCATGTGTTTTTGAAAAATGTGCTAATTTCGTCATCATTTATACAGCACATGTCGTTTGAATCCATGAACTCTTCTATTTTACTCCCTGTTCTATTTGAGTTTGTACAACTACAGTCCCATATTGGGTTGTGAACATTAAAATCGCCTACTATTAATGCAGGTTCCTTGGTACTGTTAAGTAAATTTTTAAGTTTATCAATGTCGTAATTTTTATTAAGTTTGGTTGTATGAATTATGCAATTATAATTTTTAATTCGTATTTTAATACAGTAAACCCTCCATATTCGTGGTCTCACGATTCACAGACTAACCTATTCGCGCATTTCTTTATGGAACATATACACATTATTCTCTGAAAATCTGCCCATTCACAGTACTTTTTGCTTAAAAATATTCACTAATTACTGTATTTTCATGACTAAATGCCCTTTTTTGTGATAAAACTATTAAAAAACTCAGGTAGTGCTCAAGTTACGATATTTCACCTTGTGGTAATTCGATTTTGCAATGGGGTAAGCAATTGATACCAATACGACAATATTTATAAAATATTTTTAAATTTTGCGCGGGCGTAGGCAGCAGCATACCGGCAGGGAGAGAGACCAAATTACAACAGAACAGCTTCTTTTCCTCCAACTCTTTATCCCAAATTCTAGTACAGCCATAAACAGCCGAACGATAAACTGTTGTTTTGTTTATCACCAAATCGGATAACAACAGCCCTTTTGCTTGTATTTCAACCATCGTACGGTAATACACAATTACCATAGGTTATAGTGCAAATAACATTAATTAGAATAGGACGGATATATTTTTACATAATACCCTTATTTGGTGTGGATATAAGATCGGCAAGGAAATACACTGCTAGATTAAAGCTGCAAGTTGTAGCTGAAGCTGAGAAAACAATGTTCAAGCTGCTAATGACAATAAACTATCGTGCATCAACATGGATGAAACTAGACCATAACTAAAATTGGAGAGCAAGTATTTTAATCAAAACTACTAGGCATGAAAGAAGACATTGCTGCTATTTTTACGCCGACAAACAATAAATAAGTAAAGCTCGTATTATGATGAAATCAAGTGAAAATAGCGAATGGAATCTTGATTTTTTTCTTTTTAAACAACAAATGGCCCCAAATGGCCAGTGTCACCTCTTAATGAAAAAAAAAAAAAAAGCTAAATTAATTTCACAACAAGATGTATTCAAGTTATATTTTGACTTAAAAACACTTCGTACAGTATAACGAAAAATAACCTTGACCCATACAAATTAATTAGAACGAGAAAAGCGCTTTGAACGAGTTAAACACGGCGAAATAAACACCGCGTAAACGATTTCCAAACCAAAACATTAATCACTATGGATGCCTATTTAATAAATTTTCTAATTTTAAAGAGGAAATATTTTGGTTAGTTCCATGGTTAGTAACCTTGACCAACTTCCACTCCCAAAGAGGGAGTTGAAGTGAGTCAAGGTTGGGTCATGTCGATATTTACTCCTTTTGGGTGTTTTATCTGGTATTAAAGTTTTAATAACACCCTGATTTTGATTATTTGGACTATCCAGAGAATTGTCTGTGTCCATACCAGAAGATTTGCTCTGTATTGGAGCAGTGGTCATCAACTGTGCCAAGACAGTTCAATCAAAGGGCCCAGGAGTACTCGAATCTCTTTAATTACTACTCAGATTGAAGGTAAAAGGGAGAAAAAAGAAAAATTAAAACTGAAAACCTTGAAAAGATATCACTGGCCTTACATGGAGTTTGTTTATCCACCAATGGCAAAAGTGAGAACCAAACCTGCTTGCTAGGATTGAGAGTAATATAAGAATACAACCATCCCCACCCTAATCGTTTTATGGGTAAACTGAATAGAATGCAGAGTCCTATCCCCAGAACCAGACACCCCTGGAATCCATGGTCCAGCCCTAAAGAATAGTTCCACCTTTGAGCTATCAATCTGATAACTCTCAAGTCTGAACATTATTGGGCAGTTGATGGTCCTACCACAGTTCCCACTATTTAGCTTCAGATATAAACCCAATCCCAACTATGATATCTTTTCTTATTTATCAAGTCCAATAAATTTTAGCAAAAGTGGAAAATTCACAAAATTAATCCAAAGAAATATATAATCCTAAGAAATATATAACATATGAGACTCTTGGACTCAAACCCAGAAACAAATTCCTGGGGTTCAAGAGGCGCCCCCCCGCCAACCTCGTCAAGGTGGTCCCATATTGAGGGGGGATTATCATAATACTGAAACATAACACAAACATTAAAATAAGGGGTTGGATTTGCATTATATCATAACATTGTCCAGATATAAGCAAAAACAGCAACACACTAATAAATATGAAAACATCACATAAACAAATGTATTAGTAAAAAAGCAGGCACAGAGGGAAGAACGCACATCTCTCTCTCCGCCAAAAGCAAAGTGAATGTGTACTGACTGGGTGGGCGGGACTCCCACCCATTGTCGGTAGTTAACTACATACTTAACTACCTCGTTCAAAGTTAAACGTCTGGTCTCCAGCTGCGCTGAAGTATATTCCTATTGCAAAGACCAATGGTTTGTATATTGTGTAGGAACAACTGGAAATAGATGCAGTAGCATCCAAGAACCAGCATTAAAGGATACAATTCCAAGATCACCTCTTTTGTTTAGATTAAGACAGCAACATGCCGACACATTGCCTAGGTTGGTTGGTTCCTAAGAGCTCACTCTACAAACGCAGTTGTGAGTACAATACACTGTTCATGGTAGATGCAGAGCTATTTAACACTAAACAGTTTCCTAGCTTTCTCTTTTAACTGTTCATCCCTTTCCCAAAGGCTCTACTTCCATGATAACGCACCTTACCATAATCAGTGTTAACTTCTCGCTCATTTCAACAGGAGCTGAGGTACAGTATAAGTAAACTAAAGAGCATTGGTCAATGGAATCATCTTTGGCAAAAGGAAGTGAAAACAGAACAACTCAGGCTGTGCACAGCTTAAATACTAAAGGAGAATTTACCAAATCACGTTTGAAA
Organism: Macrobrachium rosenbergii; assembly: GCF_040412425.1. Lineage (NCBI taxonomy): Eukaryota > Metazoa > Arthropoda > Malacostraca > Decapoda > Palaemonidae > Macrobrachium > Macrobrachium rosenbergii. Next base: position 255,944 of record NC_089774.1, read on the forward strand.
CCCCTAAGACAGAAGAAAACGGCAATCTACAATGACGGTGAGGCGAAAAAATGCCACAGGTGGTGACATACCACAGAATGTCAGCAGAGACATCACAGAATGCCGGTAGTAAGTACTGGTCAGTTGAGAGAGAGAGGACTGGGTGGGGGAAGGTAGAGGGTTCTTGCATGATGTCACCACATACCCGTGATGACAGCCTGAGCCATCTGCACAACACTTAGGAGGCAACTGCCAAGAAGCGTGAGCTGTTTTATCACCAGGCACTCACTCTAGATAAATAAGCAGCAGAAGAGGAAGAGCCGCTACTACAAAAAGGAATAATTGTCACAAGGTGACGAATACGAGGCAACAGAAGGGAAAACTGAGTAAGATGGGGAGGGTTATCGTCTGCTCAGAGGACGATACCAGGTGAGTAAATGATAACAAGAATTGATGCATGGCTCAGAACTACTGAGGTAAATGTTCCAAAACGGATGATACGCGAGCCAACAAATGAGAGCTCTAAACTACTAAATAACTCCTCTGGCTAACGCACCGAATTCAAGCCAGAGAGACATTTGAGAGAGGTGGCAAAGGGCACAGACCTTGGTCTCAAGACATGCCAAGGTTCCCTGTCTGCGGAGAAGACCAACGGACCCAGGGCAGTCCAGAGGGCGGGCTATGGACAGACGCCAAGGTTCCAACACGTCCTCTCTCGCAAGGAAAACCGAAAAAGGTTGATCACTATTGAGAGAGAGAGAGAGAGAGAGAGAGAGAGAGAGAGAGAGAGAGAGAGAGAGAGAGAGAGAGAGAGAGAGAGAGAGAGAGAGAGAGAAACTTCACCCTAATATATAGTCAATTATCTAGCCATAATAGTAGAGGAATATTTCTCAATTACAGTAATCGCCCACCCCCCCCCCGGTATTCCGGGGGATGCATACCCACCCGCGAATAGCTAAAACCCTCAAATACTTAAAACCCCTCTAAAAAAAAACTTAGAACTGCCTATTTTGATAGTTCACAAAAAAAAAACTAAAAACACTCTGAACTGCCTATTTTGATAGTTCACACACACACAAAAATAAAAATTTTAAAAATTGCTTATACCTGAGTATTTTAATAGTTTTATCACAAAAAGTGCATTTAGTCATGAAAATTATATGAATATACAGCAATTAGTGAATATTTCTCGATGAAAAATACCGCGAATGGGCAAATTTTCCGCTAATAATGTGTATGTTCCAAAGAGGAATCCGTGAGTAGGCGAGTCCGCGAATTGTGAAAACGCGAATATGGGGGTTTACTGTACCTATTATTTTTCTCCTGAACCAAACTGGGAGCAAATCAAGGTAGAGAAGGAGTGAGAGAGGAATTAACCCAAGCTATCAGGTAGGTTACTGGAGGAGGAGGAGGAGGAGGGAAACAACACAGTAAAACAAAATGAAAAGACAGTATGTTTACGGTGTGCCCAAACGAATTGTCTACGTAATCTATCGGCCTTCAGCATCTTCCGATACTTCACAAAATTTCATTCACTCACCAGAAAACTCATTATCTTCACATTACGAAAACAACACACATCTCAACAGCCAGGCTAACACAAACGTCATGAACAACTGAACCATTTGGTTTCCACAAACTCTTCCCTATACAGTTTAATGCTTTCATCTCTGCTTGTTGTAGGTAACATAATGCAAAAACACAATACTGTACTGGTAAAAATTAGCCAGACATAAAAATTATTACTAATGCTGATTCACACTATGTGCATAAGGACACAGCATGAAGAATTCTGACAAGAATGTAAACTTCCAGTGCCACCTGGTGGGAAGCAGATAATTAAAGACAGTCCTAATGGGTTAGCCAAGTGTTTTGTTTGATTCTGTATGCCGATCGCACCTAACGGCACGAAGATATAAGCTAACTTTAACAGTAGGTAAGATTCATTCCAAATAATAATTCTTTGTAGGTGAAACATAATACGTGTTGCTCGCATAAATTATGAAGTTTTCATAATAAAACTAATATTGTAATACCTACATGAACACCTGAATTAGCCCTTAATCCCACTAACCTGAACAACCTCAATTACCAATCTCCCTATTGGGAATTTTAACAGCCAGCGTTACCAACGCTGCGGGTAAAATCTTGTCACTGAGCTACCACAACAAATGGTTGGTAACATTGACACAGATGTGTGCCGACACGGCCCATTTTCGTCAATTGCTTTATTCAAGGTCAAATTGATGTGGGGAAAGGAGGGTGGGAATCATTCAGGTGTTCAGGCAGGTATTACACCTGAATTAGCCCGATTAACATTTAGAGGATGAGGGATCAATTCTATTGCACGCCCCTTTTACCAACCTCAGAGATGGTAGCTCACCAATCTGTCTGCATAGGCTATCTTGTTTATTTTTACACTCACTATAACGATCGCTGTTCTTGGTGAGGAGACATGCTGGAGAGTACTTTGATCGTCTGTCAGGTCAGTCTTGTCTCCGTCCGTCGACCTCCCATGTGGCTATTCAAAGCCTCTCATGTATGGAGGGAGGTGAAGCAGTGTGCAGAGCCGCTGTCCCTCCGGGTAACCCGAATGGGTTGAGGAAGGGTCAGACGACTGACCGGTGATGAAGTATCTCAGCGTCGACGAGAAGCCTAACCTACTCGAGCACCCCCTTGGACTCTCGTAGGGAAAACTATCTGAGACTACGATAGTTAAAGAAAACATACTAATCTAATTCCCTGTGATTATGCTATCACTGTTGCCTAACAAGGAATTCTTCTCTCTGGTTAACCTACAATCCAACGGACTAAAAGAATATCCCTTCGGTTAAACGGAACGCACCCTACATAGAGTTAGTCGCAATAACGGACTAAGAGAATGCTCCCTCAGTTAAAATGAATGCACCCTATATGATGGAATTAGCTGCTACAAACGGACTAAGCGAATACCCCTCCGATGAAGCGAAACTGAACATCTCTTAAATAAAAGGAAGTAAATACTGATACAGATTTCCAAGTAGCCGCTTCCAGAATAGAAGATACTGAATAATTCCTCAGCTGAGGAATGTGCATCGTCAACAGAGGAGACATCCTATGTGGAGATCCCCAATGATGACTCGAGTTCATTAAGCTACTCAAAAGGGGCGTTGCTTTGGCAATACTTCGAATGCTGTGTGCTCGGGGTAATACATGGCTTGAAGACGACGGAAAAGAAGAACAACAACAACCCGGTGAAGCTTGGGAAAATTACCTCCTCAGAAAGTAACTGATCGCGTTCTTTGACAGCGAATGGGACGGATTCCGCAGAGACAAAAAGTGTACACGGATGACGACGGAGTTTTTCCACCTTTGACAAATAAACTTTCAATGCTCGAAATGGGCATAAATGCATCTCTGCTGGGTCGCCAGCAATGAACTCTTGCAGAGAACGAACTCTGAACGAACGAGGAAGAGGGTTAACTTCCGGCTCCGTCTTCGCCACAAATTCCGGTAGAAAAGACAAATGCATATCGTTTCCTGAATAAGAGACTAACCTAGAAATCGCCTGAAGCTCACCCACCCTTTTCGCTGTAGCTAAGGCCGTGAGAAAAAGCACCTTCTTAGTCACCTGTCTCAAAGTTAGAGCTTCAATGGGTTCAAAGGCAGGGGAATGCAGAAAATTAAGTACTTTTGACAAATCCCACGGAGGAGCCCGATTTATCAAAACAGGATGTTCAATCTTAAAAGAATGCAATAAATCATGGATGATTTTGCTAGTAGAAATCTCTGGGAGATGGAAGCTAAATGTACTGCTCAGCATTGAGCGGTAACCAGTAATGGCCGAATATGAAAGTCCCTTGACTTTCCTAAGGAGTAACAGATATTCAGCTATCTTAGCAATAGAAGGTCTAGAGATGGAGTGACCTTCTTTACGACACCAATTTCTACACATTGTCTACCTGACTTGATAAAGTTTGCGGGTTGATTTTCTCAAGCTGAGAGAAAGCTGTCTAGCCACAGCTTTAGAGAGTCCGGTTTGTCTAGCTGCTCGCTTGATAGTCGTCATGCAACTAGGTTCAGCACGCGAGGGTTTGGGCAGGAACATCGGAACTTCCGTGAAGAGCTCTAGGAGTTCCAAAAACCAAGGACGTTGTGGCCAGCAAGGAGCTATTAAGGTCATACCCGTATTGACACTCTCCCGCAATTTCCTGATTACTTGATGAATGAGCCCAAACAGAGGAAAGGCATATACCTGCATTCGATTCCAATTTTGTAGCATCACATCGGTGCCTATCGACATGGAGTCCGCTACTGGTGAAAAGTGCACTGGAAGGCGATAGTTCCATCTCGTCGCAAATAAATCTACCGTTGCTGGCCATTTCCGGAGAACCTGGCCTACTACGTCTTGAGCCAAAGTCCACTCTCCCCCCAATACCTGATGAGAGCGACTTAACGAATTGGCCAGCACATTGAGACTCCCTGATACGAATTGAGGATGAAGAGAAACCTTCTTTTCTTTGCACCATCTCAGGACTCTCTGAGCTACAATATTGAGATCTGTCGATCTCGTGCCTCCTATTTCTTCAGATACGACACTGCCGTTATGTTGTCGCAAAACAGAGCCGCCACTATGTTGCGCACGAGATCTGAAAAACACCGGAGGGCCTCTTCTACTGCCCTGAATTCCCGAAGATTGATCGATTCCTCCCGTTCCCAATACCCCCCAAAGGCCCCGGAGGCATCTGTGTAAAGATGAATGTCGGGAAGAGGGGAGTTGATAGACCTTCCAGGTGTCAGATTCCCTTCTTCTGACCACCACAGAAGATCTGACAGGCAGGAATCGTTCCAGACTATGAACATATTCTCGCTGGGAAGTCCAAGCGATTCCTGAGACATGCCTGAAGAGAGCGCATCCGGAGACGAGACCCTGGAATTAAGAGAGAAAGAGAGGACATTCTCCCTAAGAGGCTTCTCCAAGCTGATACTGGCTGTTCCCTGCTGGACAGGAACACCTCTACCTGTTGTAGGATTGCTTGTATCCTCTCCCGGGTTGGGAAAACCCTCAAAGGAAGAGAGAGAATCCTCATCTCTAAATAAGTCATGGATTGGGTTGGTACTAGGCAGCTCTTGGCAAGGTTTAGACGAATTCCTAGTACCCTGCGCAGTTTTAAAAAGAAGTCCCTCGCCCTTACTATCTCCTCTAGAGAGGAAGCAAGGATCAGCCAATCGTCCAGACATCGCAACATCCTGTATCCCCGACAATGCATAACTGTCGACACAGGAGACATGACCCTTGTAAACACCTGTGGTGCTGTGGTCAGCCCAAAGGGGAGAACTTTGAACTGGAAGGTGCCGGCGGAAGACATGAACCTGAGGTACCTCTGAGAATCCGGATGAACCGGAATCTGGAGGTACGCATCCGCCAGATCCACCGAGACCATCCAATCCCCCCTCCTGACTGACTGCAGCACCGATTGTGCAGTCTCCATACGAAACTTCACCGTCACCACCCAACGGTTGAGGCTCGAAGGTCTATAATGGGCCTCCACGCACCTCCAGCTTTTGCTGCGATGAAGACTTTGCTGTAGAAGCCTGGAGAGAGACACGCTGGTTCCAACGCTCCCTTCTCCAACAGGGCCCGAATCTCCCTTGCTAGAGCCATTCCCCTGATGGAAGACGGGGAATAACTCGAAAGGTCGACAGGGGAGGAGGACAGAGGAGGAAGGGAATGGAAAGGAATTCGATAGCCCAACCTCAGGACCTCCACAACCCAATCCTCTGGCCCCCCTCCCTCCAAACCCGCCAAACCGGACCGAGACAACCTCCCACCGGAACAGACGAGGGACATATCTCCTACTTGGAAAACCCCGCAACGACGAGGGTCTAGAAGCAGAATCCGAAGCGGCCTTGTTTGCAAAACGCACCCTCTTGGGTGTCCTAGGGGGAGACTTCGAAGATGTTCTCTTGGAAGGAGAAGAATTGCAGACACCTCTAGGGGAATGAGAACCCTGGGCTGCTACCCTTATCATAGCTTGCTGTGATTCAACGGCAGAATTGGTGGCGACAAAATTTACCATAATAGCCACATCTTCCTCCCGGAACAAGGAATTGGCTAAAGCTAAAGGAGCTCTCAGGAGAACCCTCTAAAGAACGGCCGGATAATGCGGTGGAAGATGACTAAGATAGAAATCACGCATCTTCTTACTTACACAAGTCGTCGATGAAGCCAAGGCATTAGCCTGATGAACCAGACCCATTGATACAGAAGTTATTAAACTGTCAAACAGTCCCAGATCTGAAGGGATATATCCGTCATTCTTTACGAAACCCATTAGTCTTGACAACATCCACAGAGAGTGCGAAAGACCCTCTGTCTGATTACGTAGCACGTCTTCTAGCGCCGCCGCTTCCCTAAGGGAAATCCCTACAAGACGAGACAATGCTGGAGACCTTGATAGGATTGCTTCAACAGATTTTGTGAGAGGCAACCTGGCACCTGCCGAAGGATTACCACGGACTGAATAGATCTCCTTCCTAGGGGGAAGAAGAGAAATGTCCTGCCTATTAGAAGTCACCACCGAAGCCAGATGACCGTCAACCTCCTCCAAGGCCTGCCTAACCCGATCAAACCAAACTAGTCTGCATGAAAAGGGAACAGGAGTTGGCTTAGTGGCATAGAACCACTCGAAAAGAGATTGATTTGGCGCATGCAGATGGTCTGGAGCTCTTGCTTGAGGGTACAAGGAAGTGACATACTCAAGCATACGTCTGTAGTCCTTACCACTGGAAAGAGGACATTCCGAATCCTCTGGAATTTCCTGAACCTCCGGATGAGAATCAAGATCAGCCATGTCCGAACGGTCCATGACAGATGAAGGAGGAGGAGCTGATCGGTGCCCAGACGATGATGAAGGGTCGACGAACAAAACGCCAAATCCAGAATACTGCACACCTAAATCTAACCTCGTGCCCGGACCTGAATCCAATTCGTTGATTCCACAGGAAGGAAGAGAGGAAGGAGCTGAGACCCGAAACCGCTTCCACAATGATACCAAAGGGGGGGCGAGTGAGAGAAGCCAAACCTGAGTTACTAAACCCTGCGGGAGGATGATTACGTAAAAACGCTTGAGGAGGGATGGAAGAAGATGAAGAAGGGAGAATAAAAGAGGTAGGAGTTACCAACGATGCTTCCTTCCCAGCGGAAAATGTGGGTGATGAAAACCTCGGGCCAATCAGAGATGGTACCACAGGCCCAGTCAAAGCTGCGGATCACAGACCCGAACTAGAAGCGACCGGCAGACTCTGGGAAATACCCAGAATACCTGATGCTTGAAGCGGAAGCAAGGGGTTGCGTATACCCGAAAGGATTGAACCTGGAGTACTGGAGGCCAAATTTTGCCGAAGCTGAGTTCTCACTTGACTGGAAGATCCTCCTACCAAGGAAGGCTAAAGTGCGGAAGGGAAGGCGGAAGGAAAGGAGGAAGACAGAAGAATGGCGGACGAAGAAAAGGTTACCTGAGAAGAGGGGATGTCGGGGTTCATAGAAAGAGGGAAAGAAGATGCGGAAACCACAGGAAGGGCAGAAGAAGAAGAAGGAGCTGAAGATGAGACTGAAAGGGGGGCAACAGAGAATGTGGGCAAGGAAGGTGAAGCTACAGATAATCCAGAGGAAAAAGCGGAATCCTTAGAATGAAGGGACAGAAGGTAGACCGAATCCGCCCCTCCCTGATAATCCTGAAGCATGTCCGACATAAATTCCGGACACTCATGAGTCACATATTCTCTAAAGTTAGAAAACCCGTTCAACCAACAACCTCTCACCAAAAGTCTATATCCTTTAGACAGACCCAACAAATCTGCATTATATTCGGCCACATCCCCTGAACGATCACGCAAACCACTCTTAGAAGAGGAAGGCGGCACCCCTGAATCTACTTTACAAGATGGAGGCGACCTTGAGCCAGATCGAAACAGAAGTGACGGAGAAAATTTTGCCGGAGCACAAACTCCACTGGAAACCGAAACCCCAACAGGAGACTGACTCTGCACAACTGATGTCTTCTCCTCACTACCTAACACCGACCTATCCGTCTTAGTCATGCCTAGCTCTTGATTTTGACTAAAGTTTTCAACATTGAATTTTTCAACAACACTACAAGGGGTTGGGGGAGGGTCCTTCACTGTCTGCTCCGCGCCGAGGGGGTCGGCAGAACCTACCCACTCGGAGGCTTGCGGTTCTCCATTACCCTCAGCACCCATTAGGGCTGGTTCTGAACAGACAGGGGAGCTGAAAGAGAAGCAATATTAGACATCCTAACATTACTACTATCCTTGCTAGAAAGTTGCTGGAAAAGACTAGCTACTAAATTTTTCATACTACTCGTGATCCTGTCTTCTGTCTAACTAACTCTGAACTGGCTACATCTGAAACCGAAGCCTGAGGTCCCTGAGGCAACGAAGAATCTGACTGCCGTTTGCCGCCCTTGCTAGCCAGCGATTTGCGATGGCGAATGTAATCTTCCATCTGTCCTGATGTCCAATCTGAACATTCATCGCAACGCGTTTGTAAATTACATTGAATCTTTTTACATGCCTGACAAATGGAGTGTCTATCATGTCTCAAAGTACTCATCCGTTTCTTGCAAGACGAGCAGGAGCGATGGGCGCTAGCATCCACAGTCGTAGGGGCAGACGAAGTCAAGGTTGAAGGCGTGGTAGTGACAGGAGAGGAGGAAGACTTGTCCATAATGATCAATCAAGTTTCAAGAACCGGTGAACTCAAATCCAAAGATGTTCCATGACGAAATATCCAGAAAGGCTGAGAAATCCAAGCAGAAGGTCGTTAATCCAGGGAAAGTCAGTAAATCCAAGCAGAAGGTTGTAAATGGGGAGAAAGGTCAGTAATTCCAGTCCAGAAATCTCAAATACCAAAGAGGAGTCCAGCAACAGGATTAAACTTCGCCCTGCTGAAGGGAACACCTGTTCAGCAGCGCGAACAGAAAGCAATTGACAAAAATGGGGCGTATCGGCACACACGTCAGTGTTACCAACCATTTGTTGTGGTAGCTCAGTGACAAGATTTTACCTGCAGCGTTGGTAACGCTGGCTGTTAAAATTCCCAATAGGGAGATTGGTAATTGAAGTTGTTCATTAGTGGGATTAAGGGCTACTTCAGGTGTTCAGGAGTATATTGCAATACTAAAGTTGTGTACTGTATACGTGAACGTTAATAAATTCAATTTTTCAAATTAACAAAAAACACAATTCTTAAACAATGGAGCAAATACATACATTGAGTGCAGCTCCCCAAGTCACCACACCTGTAATACATAAATAACTGTACTGAGTTGTAGAAATTTTTGACAAGTGTAACAATACAAACCTTAAAAATCTAATCATGAACACCCAGGAAATACATTTCATATTTGAAGCTAAATATTACCTGTTAGTTAATATCCTACCCCTTTGACAATATCCATGGAATATATACTTCACCAATGAGTACTGAACTCTCTAAAATTATAATCTCAACCTATATTTCCATAACCAACCCCTTAACCTTGCTAAAGCGATACAAAGTGACCAAACCTCAGGAGCTGCATCCTACCTGGAAGGAGTGCCAATCTGGCCCCTACAACCTGGAATTTCTAACCTTATATTAACAGAGATTCCCCAACTGTAAGCTAGGTTGGAGTGCCCAAGAAAAGTGGGAAAATGTATGGTTTAATTGTTTAACCAGCAACAATGAAAGGGATAAAAATTAAATAAAAAAGAACCACTGTGTCACTGGCACTGGTAATTACAGGGATGCAACCTAACTTAACCTAAAAAGCTGTCTTGCCTGGCTAGAGGGGAAGCTTTGCCTTCTGTGGTCCCTTTAACCTTTTTAAATATGATGAATTTTAAAAGAAATTTATATTTTTCCTAACTATACAAACCCGAGGTGTTTCCATAGGAATATGCTTCAGCGCAGCTGGAGACAGGCCATTTCAACTTTAAACATATCATAATAAAATTACGTTTCATATATACTTACCAAGTAATTACATAACTATAGTTTCTAATTCTCGTGGCAGCCCTTTTTTTTTTTTTTTTAAATCGCGGTAGTGCTTCAATTGTTTTGTGTAGGTGACTAAGCCCGCCCACTATCGGGAATAGTGGGAACAACTTGACAGATGTTATCATGTTTGTGCCCTTATGTTCATCAGAGGGGAAGAGGGTGGGCTCTGTTTCTCTAATTACTTGCTAAGTCTATATGAAACTTAACGTTATGAAATTATTTTCATATAAGTAACTTACCAAGTAATTACATATCTGAATCCCTCATTGAATGGGGGTGGAATACATGGACATATTTTACTCCAAAACATTAACCATTTGAACCTTTTAGGCTACCTGTACTAGCCCACCACCTTTTTACCATCTCAGTCCTTGGGCTAGCTGCACTGCCCCACTGAAAGTTTTTATTCGTTGCTTACTTCATAATATGAATTTTTTTTCCTTTATTTAGATCAGCATACTAGCTTCAGTGATTCCTAGTGATTATTTTCATCCCAATTTTAAATAAATCATCATCCCCATTACCCTTTAAAATCATTACAGATTAATAAATACCACAAACGGCGCAAGATTCCTCTTCTCAGCGGCTTTTGGCTATGTTCAGCGGCTATCAGGCGGTAATACACAACTCTGCTTTGCCCGCTACCTAGAGAAAACGAGTGTGTCTCACGTGAGGGGTTATGGGGGTGAGGGGATGGGGGTTGAGAGGAGTGACTTCACACGGTCACTTTCTCTCGCCTCTGCCTAAGCTCTATGCAAATACATTGTCTTAATATTAGAAATTTTGTTTCATTCTTTTAGAAAAATAAATCGCATATTGACCACATTAATTTTTATACGTGTTTGGCATGGTCTCTGAAAATGCAAATATATGCTTATTTCTAGTTCAAACACACATGTCCTTAATCATGTTCCCAAATTATTAAGCTAACTTCTAATTGAAATTAGTTGCTGTAATTTCACTTAAAAGTTAGCTTAATACATTACCCATAAAAAAAGAAATAAATGGCTGACAGAAAAATAGAGTTGAAGAAATAAATGGTTGGCATAAAAGTAGAGTTGAAAGAGAATTTCTGTCACTCCCCTTCTGACCGATCTATTTTTACGTCTCCTCAACCTCTTTTTAATAACTTCTTTATTCTACGTCTCTTTCTCTTTGTTCTGAAATGCTTTTTCATGAACAAAAAGTGTTTTTTATCTGGACTAATACAACTCTTAGTTATTATGTCTCTATGTTTTAGAACGTATTTGCAACACTACGCATTTACATTTCGTAGATGGTACAGGTAAAATTAGATCAATTTAAACTGTCTACTGTACAGGTAAAGACATACAGAGAAATAATAAGATGTAAAAATGTGTGAGCACTAACTATGAGAGAGAGAGAGAGAGAGAGAGAGAGAGAGAGAGAGAGAGAGAGAGAGAGAGAGAGAGAGAGAGAGAGAGATATTGTCCTTACTTAAAATATCAAGTTAAATTATTTATGAACTATTACAGAGACAGAGTGAACAGAGAGAGAGAGAGAGTTATTCTTACGTTAGATATCAAAAGATGGAAATTCTGTATTAACTTTTATATGAAATTAAAGTTGGAGAGAGTGAAGATTAGTATATTTCTACCCCCCCCCTCCCCACCAATCTATTTTTAGAAGTCTTCTCAACCTGGTTTTTAAAATTGCATTTTTTAAAAGTAAAATGCATTTTTCCTAACATACAAACCCGAGGTCCTTTACATGTGGGGGAATACTTTCGGCACAGCTGAACTGGCCGCTAAAGACTTACAAGGCATGAGTTGGTATTACTACCAGCTGGGCACGTGGTTGGTAACAGTGGGAAGCCCACAGTATCACCCGCCTAGCTTCATGCATTCACTTTACTTTCTCGGCTAGGGCAGATTGTGGGGAGGCTGAGGTGGGTAACCTGAGTAAAGGACCTCGGGTTTGTATGTTAGGAAAAATGCATTTTCCTTTTAAAAAATGCAATTTGTTCCTACACAAATACAAACCCTTGGTCCTTTATATATGGGGACTCAAGATTCGGTGGGAGGAATCTGAGTGGAGGTCTCTTGAATGACTGGAAGTTCAACAGCACCTTATGTTCTCCTGGGGTAAGAGCCAGGAGGACATGGCCACTGGACCGTGAGCACCGTTGTGAGAACTGTGGTGTCACGGACCAGTCTACTAGGCCATCCCTGCTGTGATGAGATTATGGCAGATAAACAATTACACAGTGTGGTGAAAGTCAAACAGAACCCTTCCCAGCCACATAAGGGGTGATTGGGAAATGTCGGAGACTATGGACCAACATAAGGAATGGGTTTGGTAATTAGCCCGCAACCCCTTCCCCGCCTTGCAGGGGACAGAGGGGACATTACATCTAATGTGTACCTGGAAGGCAACAAAGATAGGACACTCAAGGAATGAAACTCACCTGCGTCAGACGTCTGGTTCAGCTTGTACAGCTAAACTCTCTGCCCGAGGGAAAAGGTTGGATGATAGGGGGGAAGAGTCACTCACCTTTCACGCCCAATCACGCACGTACAACAGACGAGATGCAACTCTGTCCTGTACAGGAGCTGGATAAGTTAAACAACTTGTTGAGCAGCCACCACTGGTTCCAAAGAGAAGGTATCCAAGGACTGATGGGTAACGTCCCTTAGGAAAAAAGAGGTGAATGTGGTCTGGCGTGACCACACCCCCGCCTTCAGTACCTGCTCAACTGACAGGTTCTTCTTGAATGGTAAAGAGGGCGCAATCCCTCTGATTTCGTGAGCACGGGGGCGTAGGGTACTGGTGATGTTCTCTCCAGCCATTGCATACGCTCTCTTGATAACTTCATGAAGCCAGAAAGAGATCGTGTTCTTGGACACCTTCTTAGGGGTACCGGTGTTAAGGAAGAGTCGTCGACACACAGGCCTGAGGTGCCGTGTTCTCTTCAGATAGCGCTGTACAGGACAGAGTCGCAGCTCATCAGGGTCATTGTCTACAAAGTCACTCAGGGATGGGATCGTGAAAGACTCAGAGTGTCAGGGACCGCTGGGTTTTGAGTCTTCGCTATGAACTTCGGAACAAATTCGAGCGTCACTGATGCCCACCCCCTTGAGTGTTTAACTGCAAAGGAAAGTCCCTGTAATTCGCTAATCCTCTTCACCGATGCCAGGGCTAGTAGGAAGATGGTCTTGAGAGTCAGATCCCTGTCTGTGGCCTCTCGCAGTGGCTCGTAAGGGGCACGAGTTAGGCTCCACAAAACAAGATACACGTCCCACTCAGGGGGCCTGAGTTCCCTGGGTGGGCAAGGCCGTTCGAAGCTCTTCATCAGCAAAGATATTTCCAGGGAGGACGAAATATCGATGCCTTTCAGCTTCAGGACCAAGGCTAAGGCCGCCCTGTATCCTTTTACCGCTGAAACTGATAAGAGCTTTTCCTGACAAAGAAAGACAAGGAAATCCGCTATCTGCTGAAGAGTGGTTCCAACTGGAGAGCAACCCCGTCTACAACACCAACCACAGAAGACGGCCCACTTACCTCGGTAAACTGCAGCTGAGGATTTCCTGAGGTATCCTGCCATCTCTGTCGCTGCTCGGAGAGAAAAGCCTCTCACTCGCAAGAGATGGTGGATAACCTCCAGGCGAGACGAGACAGGGAGGCCACGGCCTGATGGTACCGTTCTACGTGGGGCTGACGAAGCAGGTTGTGCCAGAGGGGAAGCTTTGAATGATCCTGGTGGCCCCCAAGCGTCTGGAGGCCACCTGGATACCAAGTGGCCTCCAGACGCTTGGGGGCCACCAGGATCATTCAAAGGTTCGTCGACACCAGAACTTGACTGAGAACTGGGCGAAGGAGACAGCACGGGGGTAAGGCATACACTTTGAAGTTGCCCCACGAGTGTTGAAAGGTGTCTTCTGCAGCTGCCCACGGGTCCGGTACAACAGAGGATGTTGGGAGCTTCCTGTTGTACCAGGTGGTGAACAGGTCCATTACTGGACGCCCCCACAGGTTGAAGAGCCTGTCCGCCATGCTCTGATGGAGGGACCACTCAGACCCCACTACCTGATCCCGATGGCTGAGCATGTCCACCAGGACATTCCTCTTGCCTGGAATGTATCTGGATGATAGCTACACAGTGTGGGTGACTGCCCATTGGTGCACCCTTGCTTGTTGACATACGCTGCCACGGTCGTGTTGTCGCTCATCAATGCCACCGAGTGTCCCATCAAATGGTCCTGGAAGCACTAAAGACCCAAGAACGCTGCCTTCATCTCCAGGGCGTTGATGTGAAGGTACCTGTCATGTTGGTCCCACACGCCTGAAGTCAGCAACACCTCCACTGTGTGGTATGTTTGTCAGATCCACAATATGCACATATAGATTTATTACGGCAATTTTTCTTTATATGTCCATACATACTACAGTTTTGGCACTAGTGGTTTTGGAACATTTGGTCTCAGTTCTCTGCTCTGGACCATGGTTTTCATTTTCAAGGGTAATTCATGGCCTTAGAATTTTATCTTCGCTATTCTCAGTGTTTTTCCATTACTCTATCTACTGGCTATGTGGTATACTTTGCAATCTTGTACTTGTTGTACCATTTTTAAGGGAATCCAGCAATATATTCTTTTCTATTGGTTCTTCATCATATCAGGAAGTACAATGGTACCCTGTACACTGCTCATATTGTCATGTTTTTCTTATATGTACCTTTATATTGTCAATATTTTTTATAGTTATGTAATTTTCTTATTTATTTTCTGTTGTGGTTTCTATCAACCACATCCGATCTTTTATTTGTCTGAATGACATTTCAGTAGTTGAATGTTGATTCAACAGGAAGTTTTCTAATTTCAGTACTGATATTTTCTTCTCTGTTTCTGAGGTCAGGAATCGTGACCAACTTCCACTTCCAAAGAGGGAGTCGAAGTGAATCAAGGTTGGGTCAAGATATTTTTTTTTCTTTTATTGGAGCACAGGGCTCCAGTGTAATTACATTGGTATTTTTTCTGATTTTTCCAGAGACAGGTTGTCAGAGGTGGTTCCAGCAGTCATCAACTGTGCCGAGTCACTACCGTCAAAGGGGCCAGGGGTACTTAAATCTTTAAAACTACTAAGCATAAATACTGAGGTACGGTATATAAATTTTTTTTTTTTTAAATAAACCTGAAAACCTTAAAAAGATATCATCAGCCTTTCATGGAGTTTATTCCTCCACCAATGGCACAAGTGAGAACCGACTCCCAAATGTCTGTGTCCCTACCCTACCCCATAGGGGATGGCACACCATGATTAGAGTGGCCCAAGTGTAAGCCAAACCCGCTTGCTAGGACTGAGTATTACATGAACATAATCAACCCCACCCTAGTCAGACTGTGGGCAAACTGGATGGAATGTTGAGAGTCCTATCCCTAGAACCAGACCCCCCTGGAATCCGTGGTCTAGCCCTAAAGAATAGTTTGGTCTTTGAGCTATCAATCTGATAACTCTCAGGTCCGAACATTACTGGGCAGTTGATGGTCCTACCACATTTCTCACTATTTAGCTTTGGACATAAACCCAATCCCAGCTAGGATATCTTTTCCTATTTAACAAGTCCAATAAATTTTAGCAAGAGTGGAAAATTTCACAAAAATGAATCCAAACAAGTATCTATTAATATGAGACTCTTGGACTCAAACCTGGGAACATATTCCTGGGGTTCAAGAGCCCCCTCACCATGTCAAGGTGGTCCCGCTTCAAGGGGGTTTGATGGTGAAGAATTTTGATGTGTAATTAGTAACGGGAAACAAGGACTTTGTCTTCTGAAGGTCTACCCAGCTTCGCAGCAAGTATTGTAAACTAATGTTTATTGGACATACTTATTCGAAACACTATAAACTTATCATTTAAATCAGTGGTGTGAATCCGGTATTGGTTATTCAAATTTCCAGTAGGACTTGATAATACAAAAACATTCTCTAGTGATTGTTAGATGCATTCCAAGGAAGAGAAACACTGTGGAATGAATCAAAGTGTGAAACAGGCAGACAGAAAAGTGTATACTAAATCAATGATGGGAAACCCCAAATAGACAAGATAAACACTATCTTTCAAGTGTGCATTTGCCTAACCTGCCTGTAGTCACTTTAGGGGAAGAGCTCATGGTAGCTTAGTTAAAATAGGTGGGACAATTCTGTGGAGTGACACTAGGGAATTAGGTTTAGGTTCTTTAGGTGGTTAGAGTAAATTAAGTTAGTTAAGTTATGGTTCTGCTTGAAGGTCTCAGACTGCTGTAATATTAAGGAATTAGGTTTAGGTTCTTAAGAATTAGGTTTAGGGTTCTTTTAGGTATTCGTGGTAATATTACGACTGAAACAGCGTTACAGTTCTTTAGATAGAAGGGCAGGGAAACTATAGGATTAAGACTGTGTAGAATAAGGTTTCATGAACTATAGTGATTAGGTAGATAAGTTTCTATTCTGTATTAAGATCTATCAATCATATCAAGGTTTTTTTTTTTTTCATTGTAGTATTTAAGGAAATAAATTAGGTTAGGGAAAGTCAAGTTTTATTTAGTAACCTCTAAATTTGTTCCCATCATTCTATCCAATTGTATAGCTTCATTTTGTGCCCAATGTGGGGCCCTTGATATTAAAGGGAGAGTGGGGTGCATAATTGGAAATGGGAGAGGGAGCAGGTTTAGAAAGTGTTGGGTCAGGTGAAGGGGAGCAGGGTTGGATGCAGAGATTGGATAGGTTGATGTGCATGATGGTCACCATGCAGGATAAGTTACAGAAGTCCAGGTAAGGGAAAGTAATTTGGCTGCTAGAATAGAGGCGATAAATAAGGTGTGTGAGATGGCGAAGAAAGTGGCTTGAGTGGCTAGGACTGAGCCTGGTGTTGGAAAGGGAAGTGAAGATGCTGAGGCAAAAGGTGCAAAGGAGAAAATCCCTAAGAAAGGTAAGGAATTGTTAAGTATGAGTATGGGAGGACTTGCCTTTGAGGAGGGTAGTTTGAGTGAGGTATATGAAAGTGATAGGGAAGACAGTAGTAAGAAAAAAAGAGGGAAGGAAGAAGAAAACACAAAGGGGAGAGGTATAAGGAAAGAGGAATCGAGTTCCCGGATTTTGAGGTAAAGTTCAGACTCAGAAGGTGAGGAGCAGAAGAAGACTGAGAATGGCAGTAGCAGTAGTAGTGAAGGTTTGAGTGAGGCAGAAGAGAAAGAGGCCAAAACAATGTTCCTGAGGGAGGTTCCCCAGATTGAGAAATTTAACATTGGGAAGGGAAGAGACATATATGAGTTTTTTTATGAATATGAAAAGTACTGTAGGCAAAACTATGGGGAGAATGAAAGTGCAGATGAAGCGGCTGGGAGAGTTCTTGGCTGGGCATTTGAAGATGTGCTATAGGAGTACCTGCATGTGTGAGAGTGAACCAGGGTATGAGTCCATGAAGGCTACAGTGATTGAGCAGGTGAAGAGAATGAAAGGAAGTGTTGTATACAAGAAGGAGGATAGGTCTGAGGAGGCCAAGATGAAGGCTGGAGAGGAAGGAATTGAGGAAAACAAACCCCTCATGCCTAAGTTCTTGGCCACTATCCCTGAGAAGATTAGGGTCATTTTAAATGAGAAGAAAAAAGATCAAAAGCAGGTGGTCAGGAAAGAGCTTAAACTGAAAGATGTTTTAGAGATCCTAGTAGACCTGAGCGTAGATGAGGATGAAACAAAGGTGTACGCTGGGTCTGAGGTGGTAAATGGAAGGACATACAAGGACGCTTTGGTGAGTGAGGAGCTGAGTGTGATGTGACCCTTGTTGGAGGAGTGTAGGAAAGACAGGATAGAAAGAAGAATGAATGTGCAAGTGAATGTGTGGAGTAATGGGAAAAGGAGCTTGAGCAGAAGCATTTTTTTTTTTTTTTTTTACATTGTGGACAGAGTGAATAAGTTTATGTTGCTGGGGTATGCATTTTTGAAGAAAAACATGGTATAGGTGTACCCAGAACAAGAAATGACAGAAATACGAATGGGGGATGAAACCAGTGTGAAGTTGTATGTGGAGGATGATGGACAAGTAAGTTTGAAGATGATTTCTGGAGTGGTGAAGGTATACGCAATGGAGGATGTACAATTGCCAAGAGATTTGGGAAGTGTGTGGAGTGTGAAAGTAGGGTGGAGGAACAATGTTGGAGCCAGCACAGAGTTGTTTGATGGGATTATGGATGTAAAGGACCCAAAGAAAAGGTGGAGAGGCATACATCTTGGTGATAGATTGTTAAATTTGAGAAGTGCAGTTGATTTGAGCGATAGTAAGCACATTAAGGGGTATGATGTGATGGCCGAAAGGGAAAGGACAGAAGAGTGGAGTAAGGAAAGGCTTAGGGAAAAGGTAAGGTTGAATGAGAAGTTGAGTAAGAAAGACAAAGAACAGGTATATGAGTTGTTGTGGGAGAGAAAGGGTGTGTTGAGTCAAGGGCATGAGGACTTTGGGACTGCTAGATTGCTGGAGTTCTGTATTCAGCTGAGATGAAACAATGATTTGTCAGAGACCCCAACATTTCCCGGCTCCGGTAACGAGAGAGTGAAGAGCAGTGTGAAGAGTTGGAAAAGATACAAGTGATTGAACTAGTAAGAGTGCTTGGAATAGTCCAATTGTGCCAGTAAGAAAGCCTGATGGGAGACTGCGAATGTGTATTGATTATCAGAGAGTAAATGAGGTGACAGTGAAAGAAAGATTCCCTGTGTATGGTGTCTGACTGTGTGTACAGCATCCTTGGGATGAAAGTGTTTAACAAGATAGATCTGGTAAAGAGGTATTATCAGATGCCAGTGGCACAGGATTGTAGACCAATAACCGCCTTCTTGACAACGAAAAAACAATATCAGTTCTGAAATCCCAATTTGGCAAATGCCCCAGCTGCCTTTCAGAGTAATGAATGTCGTGATGAGCAGTTTTTCCCGCGAGAATGTGTTGGTGTTTCTGACGACATTTTGATGAAGAGCACAAGAGGTTGGTGCGAGCAGTGTTACAGAAGTTGGAGGAAGTGGGGGTGAAAGTCAAAGTAAGTAAGTGTGAGTGGTTCATGGAAGAGGTGGAGTTTTTGGGCCATAAGGTGAGTGAGTCTGGAGTGCAAAAAGCAGGAAAGTTTGTAGAAAAAGTGAGAAATTTCCCTCGACCCAGGACTGTGTGAGAGTTGTGTGGATTTTTGGGATTGATTGAAAGGAAGTTTGTGGAAGATTGTTTGGGAATTGCAAAGCTGTTATCAGAATGGGCAGGCTGTAGGAAGAGTACAGTTGTGAGGTGGGATGTAAGGATGGTGAAAGCATTCGAGAAATTGAGAGGAAATGGTGAAGGATGTGGAGTTGGCTTACCCTGACTATAGTGTAGATGCCAGTAAGCTAGAAGTGTATACGGATGCAAGTGAGTACTGATGGGTAGATGTGGAAGCAAAAGCAAGTGGTGAATGGAGTTGATGGTGGATGTTTGATTTAGTTCAGAGCAAAAATATTCAAGTGTGAAAGCATTACAACCATTTCTGTATGGTGTGAATGGAGCAACCTCTAGTGTATCTGCAGAGAATGAAAGGAGTGGATGCTAGCACATGAGAGTGATTTGAGTGGTTTGATTTTGCAGCTGACTCAAAAAATTTGTTGGTGATGTCTAGACTTGGGGAAAGAAAATGAAAGACATACAACCAGAGTAGATTGAAGACCTGAGAGGTGCAGGTACCTTGTGGTATGAATTGAATAATTTGGTAGATGAAGGCTGAAGGTGGGCAGTGTGAAGGAACTATTGGAGAGGTTTGAAGAAGTTTGCAAGAGACCTGGATGTTTGGGGGTGTCAAATATGGAGCAGTATTGGAAATCTGAGGGTTGATGTGTCCTGGAGTAGACCCATTTCATGAGGTTTTGGTAGCAGTCAGAAGTATAAGGTGATTGTGTCTGTACAGTACACATTAGGGGTGAGAAACTATAGTGTATCAACATGAGGGAGTGAAAGAGAGGGAGCAGGAGTTGCATCTGCAGTGATTGAGTGGGATACGCATAACTGGGTCGTAGAGAAAAAGAGCTATGAGAGGAAGTAAGAGGAGGAGGAAAATGTTGAAGAGAGAACACCGGAGTTGTTGGAAGTGGAAGATGACAGTAAAGAAGTAAATGAAGGATGTTTGGTTGGTGGAAGAGACAGGTAGGTGTGTGTGTGTGTGTGTGTGTGTGTGTGTGTGTGTGTGTGTGTGTACACAGGAGAGGAAATGCAATGATTGTGGAAATGGATGTCAGTGGAGGACAGTACTGTGGTTTGGCTGACACCGAACAAATATCGTTGGTGAATGTGTGATTAGGGATGCTGAGAGGGTGAATTGGAACATTAAAAGGAGAGTGGTGAATATGTCAATAGAGGTATGGCAGGAAGGTCAGCTGGATGGGAGGAAGTGAGTTTGAATGTGAGGTTGGCAGAGTTTGAGGTGGACACTTGTTTTTATAGTACTGCGAGATGAGCAGATGCCATGTCGTTTCCTGTTTGGGATACATTTCTTGAAGAAGAATGGATTGGTAGTGGATGTTGGGAAAGGAGTTCTGTAGAAAGACGAGGTTGTAATAGGGAAGATTCACAGCGAGTCAGTTTGTGGGAATGATTGATAGGAGTCTGAGTGAGGAGGAGGATATAGTGGAGTTGGACGAGACTGAGAATGAATTGCTGACAGCGGAGGATGATGATGAGATGCAGTGGAAATGTTTCAGGGTGACTGAGTTGAGGTGGTGTATTAGAGAGGGAGTACCTGGAAGAAGATAGCCTTTGTTGTTGAGTAAATGGATGAGGTTTGCCGAGAGATTTGTGTTGTGTGAAGGAGTTGGTGTATTTTTCGAGAGAGAAGATGGGAGAGTTGATGTATGTTCCAGTGTTCTTGATGAATGGAGCAGTAGGGATGTGCATGTTAGTCCATGAGAAATATGGACATATGGGGAAGTTTAAGATGATTGAGTGTATGAAAGAGTGGATATTTTCCCAGTATTTGAGGAAGATTTGTATGGATGTGGCAGTCACATGCGAAGAATGTCAGAAGTGAAAGCATCGGACAGTGTATGCTAGCCCACCTGTTTTGAAGTTATGAAAGAACTGTTTGAGTTAGTGGTGATTGATTGTGTGGCTTTGCTGGTAACTGAGAGAGGAAACATAGGAGTGATTGTTATGGGAGATCACAAGAGTAAGTTTGTAAGTTGTGCAGCTGTGAAGAATAAAACTAGTGAGAATGTTGCAAGAGTGGTCTGTTTGCCTTCTTGTGTGAGAAAGCCAGCAAGAATGTTGAGTGATGATGGGCCAGAGTTCGTTGGTAGACCATATGAGCAAATATTGAAAGAATGGGGTGTCGAGCATGTAGTAACAACTCCATATGCTGAGAGCGAATGGGTTGGCGGAACGAACCATAAGGACTCTGAATGAGATGTTACGAATGTTGACTGATAGAGAGAATGAATGTGATTTTTTGTTAAGAAGAGTGGTAGCAATATATAATGGGTCAGTACATAAAAGCACTGGCATATCTCCAAGTGAGTGTAATGAATTACGAGAGGTATGTGAGAGCGAGGTTGGATTTGAATGAAAATGAGCAGGGTGTGTGGAGGCAGGCAAATGAAAGGTTTGAAAGTTTCAGAGTGGGTGATAGGGTGTTGAAGGAAGTTGTTGAGAAGGGAAGATCACCAGCGAGTAAAATGCATGAGAAGTACAAAGGTCCGTATGTAGTGAAAGCAGTTTGGTCTAATGGATTGAGTTATGTGCTAGAAGACAGGAATGAAGAGGGAAATGTTAGGGTAATATGAGCGCATTATAATCAGTTGTGAAGATGGAAAGAACCACTGAAATATATGTTAGAGCATCCCATTAGGAAGTTATTGAGGGAGGAAAGGGAACAGGAAAGTGAAGAAATAGAAGATATAAATTGGGGAGATATACAGCTAGTGTTGGTGGAACACAGGAGAAAGCCTAAAAGGAGGTGTGGAAAGAGTAATGGTACAGTTACTGATTTGTTTGCAGAGAGTACCCAGGATGGGTTATGATTTTGAGGGGTTTGAGATGCCAGTAGGCATGAGAAGTTGAAATACCCTTGCGGTGTTTAGTGGAAGTGAGAATGAGGGTGCAATTGATTTTGAAGGATTTGAGTGGGGTGTGGAAGGAGTGAACTTGGTGAGTACAAGGAATGTGGACAAGGATACGCAAGAGTTGGGTGAATTGGAAGTAACACCAAGTCATGAGGAAGACAGTGTGTATAGCGTGTGAGTTTCCTTTGAGTGAAAGAGTTGAAAGAGTGAGTTAGCAGTGCTGGAGAGCATAAGTGGAGGAGTTTTGGATAGCTTGAGGCAGTGTGTGGAAGAAATAAATGAGCATGGAAGAGATGATAGCAGCCATGTCAGGTGTTGGTGAAGTTGGAATCACCATAAGTCTCTAGAGTCTGAATGAGCTTGGTGTAAGTACTCTAGTCCAGAACCAAGGCTAGGTGAGTCTAGTGTTGTTGGAGTGGATGTGAGTGAAGAAAAGGTGGTGCATGAGAGGCCATGGACCCGATGTCAAGGTTCAGTTCTGAAGTATGAATGGGTAGTAAGAAAGGGATTTTGAAACAGGGAAATTAAATTTCCTTTTATTTTAGTAAGGGTGGTAGGCTAACTCTGGGTTTGTATGATGAAAGATGGGTTTGTGTGAACTGACCGTTTTGTTTTTGCTGTTGTGATTTTTTTTTTTTTTTTGTGTGTGTGTGTCAGGAAGGAATACACTAGTTTAGCCCAGTGTTTTTATCTTTTTACTTGCAGTTTGCTGAGTGTGTCGGAGTGGTGTGACTTGCTCCCTTTGAACCCAAGGTGTAAGCGGCTGACTAACTTGTGGAGAAAAATACATAAAATTATAAGAGAGGGAACTTACTGTGGTAGAGTTGTTGAAATTAGAGGAAGGGATAAGACAGAGAAGGGATAAGGAATGTAGAGAGTGTGAAGCTGCCAAACTGCAGGTTAGAAACAAACACTTGGTCAGGCTGCTTTCTTCTGTTCCATTATACATGACTCTAAACCCTAAAAGGTGCTGATCTAAACACATTTGCCACAAAGTAAGTTCAATGGAATCCACAACTGGCAGATGCTGAGCAAGTTAACTCCCAATCTGAAGTACTCTAAGGGACCACAGTTGGTGGCAGAACACTATAGGTTTAGGTTAATAATTAGGTTTAGGGTTCTTTTAGGTGGTCATGGTAATATTAAGACTGAAATAGCTTAACATTCTTTTGAAAGGTGGGGAAGCTATAGGTTAAGACTGATAGAATAAGGTTTGATGAAATATAGTGACAAGGTATTTAAGTTTTTCTGTAGATTAAGATCTATTAATCATATATTAAGGTTTTTTGGGTCATTGTAGTATTCAAGGAAATAAATTAGGTTAAGGAAAGTCAAGTTTTATTTAGTAACCTCTAAAGTTGTTCTATCATTTTATCCAGCTGTGTAGCTTGAAGAAGCCCCTACACAGTGAAAGTCAACAAGGCAGTTAGAACTAGCTATGGATAGGTCACTACATGACAGTGCCTGTTTGTATATGAAAGTGAGTAGGCTCACCTGTATTAAGAATCCCTATGTCTTCATATTCAACTAGTGATGCTATGAGATTTCCTTTTCTATTAGCTAAAACATCACCCCACAATGGATGTCTACTGTTCATGTCTCCTACAAAAAGAAACAGTTGAGGAAGTTGATTAATCAACCCTACCACTCCAGTATAGCAGACATCATCATTGGGAGGTAAGCAGAGAGAACAAACCATCTGTTTTTCTAATTAATTCTACTTGCACTACTACTACTTGAAGGGGAGTTTGCAGACTTGAAGATATCAGAGGAATGTCATGGCGAATATAAACCAAATGTCACGGCAAATATAAACCAAACTCCCTCCATGACTTCCTATTTGAGGATTATAAGCAGTTTGGTATGCAGTGTATTCCCTTGGACAAGGAGTATTAATATCCAATATAGTTTCCTGTAAACAAATAAAAACTGGAGAGAATTCATGAATGAGCATCTTAAGCTCCTCATACTTAGCCCTCAGACCTTGGCAGATGGAGGAGAAAATGCTGGTTATTTTCTAGAGGTCCCTTTGAAAGAGGTCCTGCATTCTGAATTTTTCATTTTACTGCTACTTCCTGATGATTTTGTAATGATAGTCATGATAATTTTGGTTTTACTCTCTTTATAACATTATGTAGCTTATCTCACTGGCGAGGATTGTGGTGTATATCAAAAGTAGTTTTTGAGTGAATTCTCATTAGGTGATTTTGATCCATCAACTTTGTTTAGACAATATTTCATACCTCTAGCTAGGAATCTCAGCATGTCTTGTAACTGGAAGGGCAAAGGAAGGTGGTCTCCCTCTTTTCCTACTGGAAAATGGGGAGGTGTGTTGGTATTTTCCCTCTGTTATGAGACATTAACATGCGCTTGAGTACAGAGTTCCTCTCCTAAATCGGGCAGAGAGAGCACCAGAAATGACAGCCTAGAGCTGCTCATCTTAGGAGATGAAGGTCAGAGCAACACTGAGTAATATCCAAAATTGGAGGCACCAATTTCTGAATAGGAGACTGAGCATTTATTTCTGAACTTATGTTTGCATTCATTGGCCTACCTAGCATTTTTGGTTTATCTTACTTGCTGATACTTGATTTCAAGGCCTTAGCATAATTTTTTTCCTACTTAGAAGCCTTCTAGCATAACCCACACTTATATGCTCCGCATCTTTAGTAGAGCAGCTGCTTCCATTTGAAAATGTGGGCATTTTCTATCACAGGACTTATGACCTAAATTCCAACTAATGCACTGAGTGTCTAATGTGCATTCACCATGTACTGGTGCAGAACAGTTGTCACACAACTTGTCATTTTTACAGACTTGAGAAAGATGACCATATCTGAAACAGTTGAAGCACTGCAATGTTTTTTGTTCGTATGGGTGTACCAACACCCTTTCACTTTCTATATACAAATGAGAGGGAATATTATGATCCTCAGTAATAATTATCATTGTAGTTTTTGGAATTTTACATACCTGCCAAGCCTGTTTTGGACATTTCTAATATCTCCTCTTCTTTGAAGTCATATAAATCCCTATTGAAGATTACCCTCTTCCACAACTAAAATTAATTTGGGGTTTGATATCTATTAACATTTCATTGTCATCTACTTTTACATCGCAAAGCATAAGTGATTGTGTTTTGGATTTTGCCTAAGAACAGATTTCTTACAAAATCTAGAAATGTCACCATTTCGTAGTGCCTACTTTTTGTAAATATTTACTGAATTTAAAATAATTAAAATTCTCCTCTTTTGCAGCTGCTACAAGTCACTGGGGGAGTTTAGGAACTCTCTGCAGATTAAGCCCATCCACCTGCTGGGAGTTCTGCCCCCACTAACGAAGACCAACTCCCCACTCCAAACGTGTTGACGGGCTTCCGGACAAAAGCCAAGAGCCCATCCCCAAAAACCAGGGACCCCCTGGATTCCGATGGGCTGATCCCTGGAGATTGTTCCATCCTCAAGATAGCAATGGGAAAATCCCATCACTATTTCTTGGGTCAAAACCACATCAGGTGGCAACTCAACCACCATAACTCCCACAATTAGCTTTAAATGCAAATCACTTCCAAAACTCGATCCCTTCTCAAAATCACCTAAGCAGTAAAATTTTGAGAAAAAGGAAACGCCCACGCCATTTAAACCAAAAACTACGTAGGATGATTTGTCAGGACCCAGACCCGAAGGACAGGGTCCCTTAACCCCTCACCTTGCCAAGGCATCCTACTCAAGGGGCAAGACCCGTGAAACGGTCCCCCTTGAGTCCATGACTGGGGAGAGCTAACGAGAGATCCCTTTGTCTCCCCCTCCTGGAAGCCCCAGGAGGAGGAAGAGGAGAGATCCCTCTGTCTCCCCCTGGAAACCCCAGGAGGAGGAGGAGGTGGTTTGACTTCTTCAAGAGAGCGTGGAGGAGCTGATCCGTGACAGAAGAGGGAGCAGCAGAAACAACAAAAGGATGGGCTATTTCAGGGGTCATAACAGGTGGAGCATGTAGTGATGCTAGTTGACGTCTTAGGCATTGCAGTTATGTAACAGTAGTTGTAGTGGCTGTTATAGTTGCATGAGTCACTGGGGGCATAACACAAGGATGGGAAGTCCTCAGATGACTCAGTAAGCCCTGCATTTAGGGAACACCTGGGAGGCCCAAAGAGACCCAAGTCTCCCAGAGTTCCTTGGTCTCTCCTGAAGAAGCAAAAGTCGGGTCAGGGGCAGCAGTCTCCCTTCGCATTGAACGGGGGGGGGGGTTCATCCTGACACTCCCTCCCCCCAGGCTGACTTCCAATTGACTACGCAAGCGAAGACAATGAAGGGGAGATTGCTCCCGTACAATGTAAGCAAGGCATGGAAACTTTGCAGGGGGAAGCTAAGAGCAAGAAGGGTCAGCAACCAAAGTGACATTAGGGGCATGTTACCACCGGACAAAGCCTTCGGAGCCTTCTTGTACTTCCTCTTTGCAAAAACTTCACCCATTGCATACATGACCGGACACAACACCCTTCACACAGAGTCCTGTGCAACTAGCACAGAGGGCATGAGGGTCTACATCAAGGGGGTAGCGGTAACGATTAAAAGGGTTTTGACGAGGTGCCAGGGCAGGCACACTGGGCACCGACCTTCCCCTCAGGCTTGGATGACTTGTGGGTTTGCATATTAACTCAAATATCACAAACACACACATAAAATAAAAATTATAAGGCACAAACACAGATTGATCCCACTGGGAACAAAGATGAAAATCAAAGTGAAATGGCAAGCAGGGCAGAGAGCAGAACAGCACTTCAACTCCGAAAGAAAAATGAACGTTTACCGTCCGAGTGGGCGGGACCCCCACCAGTCAGGCAGTAGTTAACTACCTAACCACTTTATTTAAAAGTTAAATGGCAGTTTCCCGCTGTGCTGAAGCATATTCCTATGTAAAGACCGATGACTTGTATACTGTGTAGGAACAATAGCAATTTTACAAAGGTAAAGCACATAGTCCAATTTAAAAAAATACCATACTTCGTTTTTGTTTACCACTGTCCACTAGCACTGATGGAGCTATGAATGTGGGGGAGGAGGGCAGTTTATTTGGGTTATGAATCACACTTCACGCTGTTTTTCTGGAAAAAAAAATTATTAATATGAAGACAGGTTTCAAAACCTGACAAAATGTACAAAAACAAAAATCACTTCATCACTGAAAGGCACAGAAAAAAAAAACAACAACATTACCTTCCTGGAACTGAAAGATAAATGACTGACCCTCCCTGTCTGGTGCTGATGGCAATTTCATCAGAAATTCTTTGTTAATACAAGCAACCGCCACAAATCTAACCATTCCCATCAGCAAAATAGTCAGTTCCAACCTTAGCACTTCTAATGTTACATAATTTCATGATATTCCAGAGGCCAAATCAAGTACTGTACATCTCTGTATCCTTGGTTAGGTTAAAATACCACTGCTATCAATTTCATAAGTGTTGTTTATCATGTTAGGTTAGGGGGTCCAGGGAATGAGGTCCTCACTGGTTGGGTAAATGAATCTGAAGTTCAGCTTGGTTAAAATGCACACCTGCACTAATATGACATTTTTACAATAAAATTTTTATATATACTTACCAAGCAATTACATAGGCCCTTTGTTTCTAATTTGTGCGGCAGCTAAAACTTGAAATTCGCAGTAGCGTTCTATTGTTTTAGTGTAGGCGACAAGGCCCCGCCCACTTTCGGGGAAGGATAGGTACAACACAGCTGAAGAACTCAATTTGTTTGTGCCCTCAATATCTGTAAGAGGAGGGAGGGCTCTAATTTTGTAATTACTTGGTAAGTATATATAAAATAAAACTTTAATTTCATTAAAATGTCATTTTTATATAAATAACTCAGGTAATTAAATAGCCAAATCCCATATTGACAAGAGGTGGGATGCATGGACATACTCTAATCCCAACATTTTTAGTGAACTAAGGAATTTTAAAACAAAAAAGATAGCTAGCACTGGTTAAAATACTTGTTGTACCCTTACCTATCAGAGCTGCTGCAAATAGATACTGCCCTTGGTTGGCGTTCATCTTAACTACATTGGTCCGGTGGTATAGCCCATGGAGTACCCCTACTTCAGTGGGAGCTTAGCAGCAAAGGAGTATTCCAAATGCTACAAAGCATATGTGGATGTTATGCAGCCGTTATCGGATGGCTTGCAGAAACTTAAAAGGCCCTTACCCTAGGTGCAGTACCATAACGAAAGATGACCAGACAACGGTGCCACCTACACTCTATTAAAAAATCCCCACCCATCCATTACCCCCGGGCTCCCCAAAAAAACTCAAAAGCCTATATCAAGTCAAAAGAGGTAAAATAGGAGCAAAACTTCCTTCCCCAACACCATGCCAGGCACAGACACTGGACCCAGGGTAATGCAGTTTTCAGAAATAGTCCACTTCCCGTAAATAATGTGCCACAAACACTGACTTGCTTACAGAAAGTTGATTGGAAAATCGCAGATAAAGACAAGTAGGTCATTAACTAATGGTAGGGGATGCATTCCAGCACCACGCTGTAAGCTGATTTCTGCCATAAATCAGTGTTTCACTGTTATTGGCGCTCACGGCACTATAACTTGATGTTTGGCACCATAACTTGATGGTGCTGAAAAAGCACTGTAAGATTGAATCCACCATAAGTTGATGACTCACTGTATTAAGTTTAAAAGCCAATGAAGTGGCAACAGCTCAATTTCATGGGCTTTGACACTCAAAATGGGTAAAAGCTCCTCCCAAACTCTGGAGTGCGACTCCAAGATGATGTCTCTTTAAAAAGAATGACATTGAATTCTTGGAAAGAGGTCTGGAAGGGTTCTTTACACAACAACAGCACTTACTAGGGGATCTCTGATCCTCTTGGTTCTATGCAGATAGTACCTCAATGCCCTTACAGGACAGTGTTCTCTCCTCTTCCTCTGGTTCAAGGATTTCCTTCAAATTCTTGATGACAAAAGAACGAGGACATGGCTTAGAAGGGGTCTCATTCTTGGCCAAGAAGCCCAAAGGGCAGACCGCATCTCCCTGTGAGAAGCTCACTCTCTTTATCAATGGCTTGCAGCTCATCGACTCTCTCGGTGGTAGCCAAAGCGACAAAGTTTTCCTTGTTAGGTCTCTTAAGGAAATCGTGCGAAGGGGTTCAAAAGGAGGGCCCGATAGCCACTTCAGGATCATGTCTAAATTCCAGGCGACTGATAGTCTTGCTCTCCTTGGTAGTGTCGAAGGACCTTGATTCGATCCCAGAGCCAGGCCTGTGTCAAAAGACAGAGCCCAACATGGCTCTGTATACCTTGATGGTCGATGAGGACAAACTGTACAGTCCCCAAGAAAGTAGGAAATCCACAATGTCCGTCACAGTGGTTTCTGAAGAGATGTTATTTCTTCTGCACCAGCTGCAGAATACTGCCCACTTAGCTTGGTAGACCCTAGAAGAAGACTGGTGTCTACAATTAGCAATCACTTCTGCAGCTGGTTTTGAAAATCCCTTCGCTCTGACGAGTCTGACAGTCTGAAACCTGTCAGATAAAGAGCAGATAGATTGCAGTGGAGCTGGTGGAAATGTGGCTGTTTGAGAAGCCTAGGCTTCTGTGGTAGGAGTCTGGGAAAATCGACTACAGCAGAGTCCACCGCTCTTTGCAGCTAAGCTGCGCCCACTGCACAATAGTGATTGGCTAGCTCTTGAGGGGGGAATGACGTCACACTGGTTAACAGTCCAAATGATTACCAGTATGTTGAGTTTCATGCATGAATGACGACACCACAGACTTGAGTTCCTGGAGTTAAGTGTGCAATTGATATTGGGTATCTCTGATAAAAGATATACAGTATTAAGTTATATATCATTAGGAAGATCTTGGATCATTTAGCCTGTGCATCTTTATCACACACAGCCTAAATACACAAGCACCTTACTTTTTTTTTTCTTTTAAATTGGTTTTGGCCTACATAAGCAATCCCACATAGACCACATTAATTGAAATGAAGCATAGACTTATGCAGCCATGTCAAATGTTAATATCATTGAGAGATTAGGCCTACACCTCAATTTCTTATATTCTGAGGCAATGACAGGTCATAGGACTACACATTAAATTCCTATATTTTGAGACAATGACAGGGTATGGGCCTACACATCAATTTCTTTTCGCAAATAATTTTCTTCCCGTATCTGTTGAAATAGAGTAACTTTTAATTAATATAGTAGTTTCAACTCCACAATATATAATGTATAATATAAAGTGGAATGTACACGTATAAGCAAGTGCACATGCACATATGTGTGTGGGTGGCCTTAGTAATTGTAACGCCACTTATACCACAGAGAATAAAACTTGTGGGCACATAGCCGATGGCACACACAGATCAACCACAGGACTGTCTCAACCTCACACACAACTATCAAACTGCTCTCAGTGAACTATATTGAAAATATATTTACAAAAGGGATAACAAATTACTGTATATTACTGTGATAGGAAATATAAGGCTGCTGTAGCATTTCTATGAAAATGAAGGCATCATGAGATACTTAACGAAATAAGAAAAGAATAAATGATAGCTGAAAAAGCTATGTACGAGATGATCCAAACCAGTCTGCGAGTAGCCCGTAATATTCATTTGCTTTTGGGGGCATTCTTGTAGATTACCCTGTTGGACAAAAGGATACATAAGAGTCAGTAAATTTTCTCTCTCTCTCTCTCTCTCTATTGTTAGGAGAATATTCTAGCGTAAACTATATTCACTAAGACCTCAATTACTTTTAATTAAAACAAATGAATAAATTTCAATTAACAAGAGTAGGCAGATAATTATTTACAGCAGTATTTTATGAATAGGTCTATGTTTCTTCAGCAATGTTAGGTCACTTCACCATATGATAAGTTTTCAAAGACAAACCTACAAGCACCCTAACAAAAACAAAAAGAAGAATAACCACAATAAAACGACTGGGTATAGGATAGGCCTATTATCCAAACATCATAAGCTGCGTAAACCGACAAAAAGACATAGGACATTATAAGTCTACATCCATTTTTAAGATCCTGTCATTTCGAAAGGAGATAACGTCCTTGAGAAAATTCTCAGCAAATTATACCCAATATGACTCGTATAGTCTATCATACCGTAACTACGTTAAACATAGGCCTATTCTGGTTTTGTAGAGTGCAGTCACTGCTTGTCATCCCTCCGAATGTGTAAACGACTGCAATGAAATCAATGTCCAGTGATTCAATATCAGTGTAATTCCGAGTGATTCTGAACACAACACAGACAGTCCCTGTGTCACCTCCGTATTCAGGTGAACCTCATTTATGAAACGCAACACTGAAGCGTTGCAGAACACTCCCGACTTCATTCATATTTTCCTTTTTTTTTACCATCTTTATTGAGGTGCATATTACGATTTTATTTCAGGGGATAATATAACGTTTCCTTTTGATAATCTGCAGAAATGTATTCTAGTTTGGTTAAAAGTTAAGTATATCTTAGTTTAACCAGACCACTGAGCTGATTAACAGCTCTCTTAGGGCTGGCCCGAAGGATTAGACTTATTTTACGTGGCTAAGAACCAACTGGTTACTTAGCAACAGGACCTACAGCTTATTGTGGAATCCGAACCACATTATAGCGAGAAATGAATTTCTATCACCAGAAATAAATTCCTCTAACTCTTCATCAGACGGCTGGAGACTCGAACTCGGGCCTAGCGAGTGCTAGTCCACAGCTCTACCGACTTGCCCAACGAAGAGCTATTTTTGTTCGGTACAACCATTGCAATATTAATGAAGATGAAAAGAACCACAGATTAACCAACTTTTCAAAACTAATGCCAACCAATCAGCTTCAGGGGATGGTCATGATGTAAGCAGAGGGCGGGGCTTAACTACAAAGAGCAATGGACTCAACTATACAAGCTTGAGGAGGTCTGGGAACCACTCCGTTCATGGCCAGAACGGGGCTACAAGAGTCATTGTTGTATTCTGGTGGGACAAAAACTTGTTTAACACTTCCTTTACCATGCTGAATGGCTGGAGGGGATACAAGTCTAAGTTTGACCAATTCTGGAGCATGGCATCTGTCACCCATGCCAGAGGGTCCGAGGCGGAGAGCAAAACAACCACAGGCAATGGTTCCTTGATGTCGCGAACAGGTCTATCAATGATTTCCCCCAGAACTTCCAGAGGTCTGCGCACATCTGTGGATCTGAAGTCCATTCTGTGGGTAGGACCTCTCAGAGCTGACTTAGTTTGTCCGCAATAGGAGGTCCTTCGTTGCTTCATAAAGGGAGGAGTAGTGAGTGCCCCCTTGATTCTTTATGTGAGCCAGAGCAGAAGTGTTGTCCGACAAGACTGCTACTGTCTTCTTGAAGGTCACTTTTGCAAAAGATTGAAGGCCTAGATGTATAGGCTTCAACTCCTTCACGTTGATATCAGTTTTTAAAAGTAAATTGTATTTTTCCTAACTATATAAACCTGAGGTCCTTTATATTAGGAATTACTTACGGCAAAACTGGACATCGCCGTTAAACTCTTGAACAAGGTGGTTAGGCAGTAACTACTGACAGGTAGGCGGGGAATACCCACCTGCCCAGATGTAGACATCCCAGTTTGCCTTTCGGCCCAAGTCTCAGATTGTGGGGGGCATGAGGCGGGCATAAAAATGTAATGTTAAGGACCTCAGGTTTCTATAGTTAGGAAAAATGCAATTATATACTTTTAAAAATTGCGATTTGTTCCGACACAATATACAACCCATTGGTACTTTACATTAGGAAGACTCACTGGCTGGAGGGAGGAATCTGAGCGAGTCTCTTGAACTGACTGGAGTTCTGCACACCTTGACCACTCACCCTGGTTGAAGGAGCGAGGAGGCGTACCGTGCCTCTGGCATATTGATCGGAGTGTAGACCTTTTCACGAGTGAGGAATCATAACTCGTACGAAAGAAACTAAGAGTCAGAGGCAGTAAGGAAAACCCGAAATAAGGTTTTCCTTATTGCCAGTCTCTTATACTTGTTCTCTGTTTTTAATGTTTTGATAATTTTCTGACTGGATTCTGGTTGTTTCAACCAACCACTCCCTTTTTTTAATTTGTCTCATGCTCATCTCTTGGGATGGACATCGGTTCAAGTAATTTTCCAATTTTAATAAGGAAATTCTTGGTCGGCTTGTAAATTAAAAAACCTTGACCAGTTTGATTCTCCAAAAAGGGAATCAAAGTGAATCAAGGTTGAGTTAGGTCTATATTTTCTTTTGTCTATTCTTTTAGGCTCCAAAGGGCCCACAGTTGAAAAGTTTGAACTACTTTCTGTTCCTTGTTTTGATAGGGACACAGGCACAGAAACATCTGGATCAAAGGAGAATGGTTCCATTGTAACAATGCCAGGTCCTTTTTTTTTACACGGATATCCTTTTCCTCGCATGGGTCATCAATATTTGTAGAATTTTCAATCTCCAAGATGGGTGCAGAGGTTGTCATCTGTGCCAAAACAGTATCATCAGAGGGCCCATGGGTACTCGACTCTTTATTGTTACTATTCATAAAGATCGAATAGAAAAAAAAAGCTTTAAAAAGAGATTAGCCTTTCATGAGATTTATTCTTCCACTAACGGCACAAGTGAGAGGCAACTCCGAAATGTCCGCCCCCTACCCTACCCCATAGGGGATGGCACAATATGATTAGAGTGGGCCAAATGTAAGCCAAACCTGCTTGCTAGGACCGAGAGTATTACAAGAATACAATCATCCCCACCCTAATCATATTATGGGCAAACCAGATAGAATGACAAGAGTCCTATCCCCAGAGCCAGAACCCCTGGAATCCATAGCCCAGCCCTGCAGAATACTTCCACCCTTGAGATATCAATCTGATACCTCTCAGGTCCGAACATTATCAGGTAGTTGATGACCCTACCACAGTTCCCACTATTTAGCTGTGATATCTTTTCCTATTTAACAGGTCCAATAAATATTAGCAAAAGTAGAAAATTCCACAAAATTAGTCCAAAGTAATGTGTAATAATGGCTGGAATGTATAAAAATAGAATATTCTATCTTCTTCCAAAAATAGGAAAAAGCAAATCCTTAGTAGAAAATAGAATATTCATTAAATGTGGTATGCATAACAATTTGCTATTTCCTTCGTGATAAAAGAGAGCAAAGTAGAATATTCTTCGGGAAAAAGAGAGCGTCATAAGCTTGTATCTGTAGGAACATAAAGATCTATAACTGAACACCCCATTCTTTTTATTAAAGTACTCTGTCTGTTTCAGGTGTTGTTGTGGATTTGGTTGAGGGGAACAGTTTTCTTTCTCTTGCCGTGTTTGAGGAAATTTGATCCAGTTGTCAGCTATTTGTACGAGTCTCTCACATATGTAGTGAACCGAACGGCAAACTGAAGATTGGTCTATTCCTAAGTCTTCACCAACTCCGACTTGAAAACCTGGATCGGACACATACCTAAGAAATGCTTCAAGTCGCTGTTTTGTAGATAATGCTCCTCCTCTGGTCTCAACATCATTATTGTCCAGTAGTACGTTTTGTACAATCCAATGTACGTTATCCTCGTCAAATCGGAAAAGACGTTTGTAGTCATGGACATGATGGCCTGAGCGACGAACGTTATATATTTTAGGTTTTCTAATATTCATGAACGCAGCCATAATGCACGACGACCACCACCGGCAACTGCTCGAAGACACCTGATGGCCTGCCTTTCAAATGTGAAGCATATTCTTCAGTTTTTAAGAATAATCTATTATTATGCATACGTCGCTAAATTTGCTAAGCGTGTGGAGAATTTTCTTCGGAGAATATTCTTCGGATGAATTGTCTACTTTTATGCATACCAAATAAGAATTTTCTTCTCAAAAAGAGTAGACAATAGAATATGATATTTTAATGATAAAATAAAGTTTGTTCATACTTACCTGGCAGATATATATATAGCTGTATTCTCCGAAGGTCCGACAGAATTTCAAATTTCGCGGCACACGCAGTGGCCGGTCAGGTGGTTAGTACCCATTCCCGCCGCTGGGAGGCGGGTATCAGGAACCATTCCCATTTTCTATTCAGATTTTCTAACGCCACTGTCTCCTGAGGGGAGGAGGGAGGGCAATATAAATATATATATCTGCCAGGTAAGTATGAACAAACTTTATTTTATCATTAAAATATCATTTTGTTCATGAGACTTACCTGCCAGATATATATATAGCTGAATACCACCTTTGGAGGGGGTAGAGACAGCCAAGAAATAGGAAAAAACCAATTATTGGTAAAATTATTTTGGTTCCTTATCTGATAGCGTAGCTGACTGAGTGGTTACTGTCACTCTAGTCTGCTTCTGCTTTACTAGAGACCCCAGCGAGGTAGTGACCTATATAGCTGGCGACTTCTAGATGATCTGTCAACGGGGCGTGACCACAATGTGACTAGATCATAGCCCATACAAAGAGGACAAAAGAGCATTACTAACCACCTAACCAACACCTAAAGCGTTAGTTTGCAAAGGATTGGGAAGACTGCCTCCAGTAGTCGACCCAACAACCACAAAAACACAATTAAAAAGGGGATAGGATCAGAGTTACCCTTGTCCCCAAGGTTGCTGAAGCAGCAATGTATGGTCCCAGCGAAAAGCAATTTCGTATGCTACCTAAACATCTTGCCAAGAGTGTGAGGCAAACACCGAATTGACTTCGCCAAAATGTGGCACTAAAAATGTCACTGAGTACCATATTTTTCTTGAACGCCATGGAGGTAGCAACTGCCCTCACCTCGTGAGCGTTAACTCTCAACAACTTGAAGTTGGAGTCGTCACAACTAGAGTGTGCGTCCTTAAAGACGTCCCTAATGAAGAATGCCAGTGCATTCTTCGACATAGGTTTAACTGGTTGCCTCACAGAACACCATAAAACATCCAATGGACCACGAGTGTCCTGTGTTCTTTTAAGGTAGTACTTGAGAGCTCTAACTGGACATAGAACTCCCTCAGGTTCCTGTCCAATAAGGTCTGCTAAACCTTTAATTTCAAAGTGTCTAGGCCAAGGGTTAGAAGACCTATCATTCTTAGCCAAGAACTTAGGGCTTAAAGAATAGACAGCATTGTGTTCCTTGAAGCCCACATGACGGCCTCGAACTTCTCTCACTCTCTTCGCGAGGAATGCCGTTTCGAGTAACATCCTTAAGAGATGCAGAGTGGAGAGGCTCAAAAGGACTAAACATCAAAAACTTGAGCATTACGTCCAAGTTCCAAGCAGGGGAAATCAGCTGAGGAACCTTGGACGTCTTGAAAGAGCTCGTAAGATCGTGGAGGTCCTTATTGTCAGACAAAGCTAATCCTCTGTGTCTGAATACAATCGAAAAGCATGCTCCGATAACACTTGATAGTCGGAACTGCTATATCGAGTTTTCTCTTAAGTAAAGGAGAAAATCCGCAACCTGGCTCACAGTGATAGAGGAAGAGGAAAAGCCCTTCTTTCTACACCAACCTTTGAAGGTTGCTCACTTCGCTAGATATATCCTTTAGATGAAGAACTTCTGGCTCTAGCGATGGCCCGTGCCACCTGGCCAGAAAAACCCCTTCGCTCTGACCAAGTTTCGATAGTCTGAAAGCAGTCAGGTTCAGAGCGGGGAGATTCAAAGATATCTCGTGAAGTGGGTTTGTATGAGCAGGTCTGCTCTCATAGGAAGGGTCCTCGGAACGTCTACCAACCAGAAGAGAAACTCCGAGAACCAGTGGTTCGAAGGCCAAAACATGGGGATGAGAGTCATCCTCGTCCCTTGTGAGGCCTAGAACTTGCGTATGACT
Source organism: Macrobrachium rosenbergii (assembly GCF_040412425.1). Taxonomy (NCBI): domain Eukaryota; kingdom Metazoa; phylum Arthropoda; class Malacostraca; order Decapoda; family Palaemonidae; genus Macrobrachium; species Macrobrachium rosenbergii. Next base: position 292,854 of record NC_089774.1, read on the forward strand.
TCTCCCAGAATTTAGAACGGGGAAAAAGGTGTAAACATCTATTCCCGTCCAATCCCAGGGAAGAGCAACTATCGCAACTGCCCCAGGGTCGAGTACAGATGAGCTTTACAGAGGGAGCCTCGCTGTTCTTGAGGTCGTGAAAATATCCACAAGATGGCGACCCCAAAATTTCCAAAAATCTTGGCAAACCTCCTGATGAAGGGTCCATTCCTTCGGCAGGAGTTGATGGCGCCAACAGAGCAGGTCTGCTCGAACATTTTCGACCTCTGCCACAAAACTTGTGAGAATCGAAATGTTGCGAGCATAGGCTCAAAGAATAATCTCTCTTGCAAGGCTGAACAGGGAACAAGTATTGTCCGAGTTTGCTAGAACTACACGATTGCAAACTTGGACCTCGAAGAATTGGCGAGCTAAAAGATAGCCGCCAAATCTTTGAAGTCGATATGCCAGGACACCTGTTCCTCTCTCCAGGTTCCTAACACTTTCTCTCCCTCTAGTGTTGCCCCCTAACCTGTTGACGACCCGTCGGAAAAACAACACTAGGTTGGGGTTCAGAAGCTTGAGGGAGATCCCTTTCTGCAATTCCGTTGGATCGAGCCACCACCACAGATCCTCTTTATATAAGGAAGAATTCTCAATTCCTCTTTCAAGTCTTCCTTGCTTTGTCAGTTCTCCAACAAAAGAACTGAAGAGGCCTGAGATGCAGACTCCCCAGAAAACAAACTTCTCCAGCGAGGAAATGGTCCCCAGCAGACTCATTCCTTCCTTCACCTAGCATGTTTCCTTTTCCAAGAAGGCCGAAACTTTTTCGTACATAGAAGTTGCCGTTCTTGCGACGGAGACGCTATAAAAGCCGCTGAATAGATCTGAATTCCCAGACACAATGGACAGTGAGGGGATCAGCTGCGACTTCTCCACAGACCAGAAGTCCCAGGGACTTCACGAGTTGCAGAGTCAACTGAAGGTCCTCCAGAAACCTTCGCTTCGACGACGCTCGAATCAACCAGTCGTCCAAGTAGAGTGAGATCCTGACGTGCGACAGATGCAACTGCATCGCAACGTTTTCATGAGACGTATAAACACCCTCGGAGCAAAATGTGACGCCAACAGCATCTGGTGTTCCAAGGCGGTCAACCATCCAAGTACTGACCAGACCCAACGTTGCTTAACTTCGCCGATCGGACGAAGCGGTGTTTTCAACGTGGTATGGCCGTTGTGCAGAGTCCAAAGCAGAGAGCCCTGAACTGGTACGTCTAGTCCCCAAGACAACCTGAGATACTTCACCGAACGTGGATGAATTGGGGCGTGAAGATAAGTATCTTGGAGATCCAAAGATACCATCCAATCCCCGGGATGAAGGGCTCCTAGTATTGACTGCGAGGTCTCCATCTTGAACTTTTCCTTCCGGACCAAGTTGTTCGACCTGTTGACGTCCAAGACGGGTCTCCAGCCTACTGAAAGTTTCGGGACTAGAAACAATCTGTAGTAAAATCCCGAGGAACACCGAGTCCAATATCTGTTCCACTGCTCTCCGCTCGAACATCTGTTCGAGCAGGTCAATTTTCTGTTTGACAGGAAGGCAGTTGGGAAACAAAAAACAAAAGAGGAGACAGGAAGGGAATCAAGTAACCTCTCTCTAACAGTAGGAGGGACCAAACGTCTGCCCCTCACTCTTTCCAGGCTTGTGCAAAATGAAGCCTGGTTGCAAAGGGAGTCTGGAGATGAAGGGAGTCACTTGCTACCTCTCTTGGAAGTGACATTCCTTCGGGAAAAAAACTCTTTCTCGTGGTGCGGGTCTCGTGTTGCTTCCCATGGAAGCCTCTTTGTTATGCAAACATTTAGCTTTCGTTTACTTTTTGTATCTGAGATCGGTGCAAGCGTTATGAAGGAGATGCAGTTTGAATGTCGATAACTTTAGTTTTGAGAAAAACGATATTTTTTGCTTCTCTGTGTATTTATTTGCTTGCCGTTACACAGTTTGATGTTTTTATGACATAATGAAAAGCCAAAAAATAGACCTGCAAAGTAATATAACTTCGCTAAATGAAGCTAAATGAAGCGAGTGTCAAAACACGGTTGAGGTTGGCCAGCGTGACGTTTTACTTAGTCAAGCTCTGAGCTGCTACTGACTGACTGCCACTGACTGCCCTGCGGCATTCCTGTCTTTCGCTGATGCGTACTATGTCCACAGGGTTGCCATAGATCGCATTAGATATTATTTCATAGCTAAAAGGAAATTACCACCGATATACTGACAATATCATTACATTATATGAAAAATGTAATTTGACTATGATAGGTTACTGTTTTGTTTATAACTTCTGTGAACTTTTAAATAAAACTTTCTGAGAAGATAGTCAGGATATGTATGATGCCATATATAAAATATCCCAGAAAATTTTATTTCCGATTTTTTTCGTCAAACGCTCCTTAAGACAAAGACAACTGCGAGGGTGGAGAGAGAGGAGCCGACGGTTGAAAAGTCTCAGGAAACAGATCCCTAAGAAAAAAGCCAGAGTCTGATAATCAGAGGAAGAAGAAGACGAAAGAAGTTTCTCTTCATACAAAGGCTGTGACGAAAGAGGATGTTCTTCCGCAGCTGGTGGGTCTTGAGTGAGTGGTGAAAGTAGTTCCGATTCGCCGATACGTAAGCGGGAACTCCCGCGAACGAAGAAGTCGTCAACTAGAGTACGTATAGTAAACATAAAAATGTGGAACGCTTCACGATTAGCGTGTCATCCTTGCGCAAGAGCCATGCTAATCTTCTCTGTATCGTTCCAATTAGTATATGTACTGCCGAAGCAAGTACTGGCTAAATTAAGAAGGACATCAAATGTTGAAGCGGTAGTTGTGCGACATGATGAACAACTGGAGCGGTGTCAACACAAGACTTGAAGCTATACGGGCGAAGCGAGCGCGGAGCGTCATGGCGTGACGCGCGAGAGCTCTGTGGCAAGTACTAGAAGAGAGTCACAGCGTGGCGCGCGCGTCATGGCTGGCGCGCGCCGAGCGTCAAGGTGAGGAGCGCGTGAAGCGTGAGAAGCGCACGAAGAGCAAGACGCGCTCCTGGCGCGAGACAAGAGAAAAGGCCAACACCTCAACTCGGGGAAGAAGAATAGGAAGCCACTAAACACTCTCTCTAGAAGACAGACGCTCTGTATCGTTCCCGAAGCGGGAGACGAAGGTGAAAGTCTGTACCTCTTAACAGGCAGATTCGAATCTTGAAAGGTTCATGAGAGCATCCAGCTGTTGTTGCAAACCCAACAAAATCTTACGCGTTGGAGAAGCCACTCTCTCGGGAGAAGGGCTGAACCTGAGAGAAGGAAAGGGGCGAGAGACGTATACTTCCTTCCACAGGGGAAGAAGCTCTAGCCCTTGCCTTAGCGCGACAGGGGGGTCGAGTAGAGTGATCATTCGAATACAAACGTCTAGAGGAAGAGGACGTGAAGCGTCCTCTCCTCTAAGCTTCTCTTAAGAGGGCGAGAGTCCAACCGAGAGCTCCAACCCCGTGGCGGGAGGGGCGTGTCGGAGGACGAGAAGCAATCCTTCAGGATGCGTGCCTGAGCACGATCCCTGGCAGCCTGGGTAGCGTCATCAGGACCTGCCGAAGGGACGCCAGATCGGTGGGAAGCCCCCGTAACCCTCATGCGGCTTTCGACATGCCCCCTCCTGGTCCTGGGAGTTCGACAGAGGTCCAGGCCTAGAGGCATTATAGGGCCGATCTGACGCCCCCTCCACAACACTAGGGGCACTAACACTATGCGTTTGAATTGCATTCACTTTAGTTTCAAGAGCACGCATTGACTCCACACGAGAGCCAGGGAATTACCTTCTGCAGCAACAAACTACAGGGTTAGTAATAAATTACTACAGGGTTACTAGTAGGAGAAAACCCTGACTGTCCAACTAAGGATGCACTCTAGGAGGAAGATTTCCTCAGCCTATCACGCTCCAATTTAAGCATATAGGCTTCATATTTCTTCCACTCACCCTCAGACAATCCCACACATTCATTACCGATTATCATAGAGCATTGAACACCCTTACAAATCATACATAAAGAGTGAGGAACTATCAAAGTCTTCGATAGCCTCACCTTACATTCACCAAGCTACAGACTCGATAGCTAGAGGTAAGACATCTTAATTATAAGAAAAGTCAAAAGCAAAATCAAAAACGGTCTACAAAAGCGTATGCCAAGTCACAGATCCAGTCGAATACCAAAAACAACCAAAATACTCAAGTGACAACAAATTTCGAAATCCAAAGGCGGAGGAACTGACAACAGGTGTTGACAGTCCGGCGACAGAGAAAATCTGAATAGAAAATGGGAATGGTTCCTGATACCGCCTCCCAGCGGCGGGAATGGGTACTAACCACCTGACCGGCCACTGCGTGTGCCGCGAAATTTGAAATTCTGTCGGACCTTCGGAGAATACAGCTATATATATATCTGGCAGGTAAGTCTCATGAACAAAATTCTATTTTTATACATTCCAGGGAATATATGAGACTCTTGGAATCAAACCTGGGAACAGATTCCTGGGGTTCAAGAGCCCCCTCGCCACGTCGAGGTGGTCCCACATCGAGGGTGGCCAGGTGAGGTAGGTTGAATAGTTAGAGGGCTGGCTGGTTAAGGGGGGAAAAGGCAGTATTGGTAGAAGACACAACAGTTAAATCGGCTACTGTACACCTGATTTAGGAGTACACTCTAGCTAGCTACATTCCTAGCTTCAGCTCTAGCTTCAGCTAACTTGTCTAAATGAGCTTTAAGGTCTTCCACTTCCTCTGATCGCAGTCCCTGCATTCAATACAAGTCAAGTCAATCGAACAAGTCTGCCCCCCATCAACTGCTACAGATTGTGTGGGAATCATATGACGGTTTCGTCAACCTAGTTTTGCAGCCTTTGCTGCAAAACTGAATACCAGAAGCACCAGTGTCACACATTGTCGGGGAAAAAGTCTTAATCCGTGAATAGGTCTAAAATAACCTAAGGTATCTGAAAATATCATGAAGGCTACCAAAATTAATGAATACGTCACCAAATGGAGACCAAGAACAACCACCCGGCAACCAAATTCAAATCAAAGCTGCATCCCAGAAATAAACTGAGCTCTTCAGCTGTGTTGTACCAATCGTTCCCCAAAAGTGGGCAGGGTCTTGTCACCTACACTAAAACAATAGAGCACTACTGCAAATTTCTAAAATTCTAGCTGCTGCGCTAGTTGGAAACATAGGCCTATGTAATTACACTTGGCAAGTTACTTATATAAAACAATGACTTATGGCACTCTACGCCACTTGAGGTGGTCATTAGCCATTGCCACACCTTCATTTAGCTGATTCTCTCTCCTCCCCACATCCAAACACCCATTTCCTACTGAGGTCCACTAAGTTAAGTATACTTATCTTAGTTTAACCAAACCACTGAGCTGATTAACAGCTCTCCTAGGGCTGGCCCGAAGGATTGGATTTATTTTATGTGGCTAAGAACCAACTGGTTACCTAGCAATGGGACCTACAGCTTATTTTGGAATCTGAACCACATTATGACGAGAAATGAATTTCTATCACCAGAAATAAATTCCTCTAATTCTTCATTGGCCGGTTGGAGAGTCGAACGCTAAACTGCTAGATGCAGTACTGGGGTGGGTCAATTTCACAAGGGTCAAGCTAAGCACCACTACCCTGTCCCTCTGGTTTGGTCACAACAGGCGCTGTATAAGTACCACCCCTTGGGGTGGGGGTGAGCGTCAAAACAAACAAAAGACGGTCAGTATCATAATCATAAACCAAAGGCATAACAATTAAAAGCAAAAATGAAAGGCAGTCAGTATTCCCATTTGTGACTGACAAGAACCATGCTGTGGTAGTAGTAGGCAGTCTTCAGTTTGACCTTTGAAAGAAATACGAAAATGGTTCGAAAATTATCAATTTGGTAGAACTATAATATAACTTCACACAGCTTATTACCTTGGAAATGACATTTTTATAATAAAATAGTTTATATACTTACCAAATAATTACATAGCTATAGTTTCTATTTTACATGGCAGCTCAAAATTTGGAAATTCGTAGTAGTCTCTTTTGTTTTGGGTGTAGGTATACTGCCCCACCCACTATCGGGGAAGAATAGGTACAACGTAGCTGAAGAGCTCAATTCGTTTATGCTCTATGTCCATGAGAGGGGAGGAGGGAGGGCTCTGATCATGTAATTATTTGGTAAAGTGTATATAAAACTTTATTTTATAATGCCATTTTTATATAAGAAGTAACTTACCAAATAATTACATTGCTGAATTCCACTTTGATTGGAGGTGGGATGAATGGACAAATACTAACCCCCAAAAAAATTCTGATATGGAGAATTTGGAATAGAACTTTAGCTAGCATCTTGAAATGCTTGTTGTAACCTTACTTGGTGAGGGAGCAATGGCAGACGGGTACTGCCTCTGGTCGTAGCTCCTCTCGACCTGTAGCAGCATGGCAGTAGAGCCAAGGGTCGCCTCTACGTGAGTGGGTGCTTTGCAACATAGGTGGTTCATCGCAGGTTGCCAAAGCTAAAATTCCCAAAGGGTCACATAAATAATATGTAGATATGCCCTTGCCCTGGGCACAGTACAATAGAACAACAAGGGCCAGATAAAATTAACCTACACCACATGACATTTTAGCCCAAAACCATAAAATACAGATTGGTGACACTCATGAATCAGTGTCCACCAGACTTCCCAAGAAGTACAACTATCCTTATTCAGAGTGGATAGAGAAAAGAAGGTGTTCCTCTATCCTTCATCCCCAATACCATGCCAGCTGCGAAGAACGGACCTAAAGTACTGCATTGTTCGTACACAGTTTCAATGTCCCACTGCAAACATGGCCACTAACTGCACCTCCAAATTGTTGTTTGCAAACCTGAAGAGAGAGACAGGTTACATCTGAAAGCCAAAGACATCGCCACGGATCCTATTTCATGAGCCTTTACTTTACACAAGGGTAGTAAATCATCTTGAACTCCCGAATGTGTTTCCGAAATTACGGATCTTAAAAAAATGATAATGCATTCTTGGACAAAGGGCGGCTGGGGTTTTTCACAGAACACCAAAGATTAGGGGCCGATCCCCTAAGGTTTTTGGTTCTCTCAAGGTGTATACTCAAAGTTCTTACAGGACAGAACTTTCTCTTGATTGGATGGGCCTAGTACTTCTGACAGGCTCTTGATTGCAAAGGAGTGAGGCCAAGGGTTAGAGAGTATACAGCATTGCCTTGTGAGAAACTTATCCTTTTATCAATGGCATGAAGCTCGCTGGCTCTCTTGGCTGTAGCTAGTGCCATCAGGAATGTCTTCTTCATAAGATTCCTAAGTGACGATGAATTCATAGGTTCAAATGGCGATCCTGACAGCCAGTTGAGGACCACATCCAAGTTCCAAGCGACTCCCGAGGGTTAACTTGCTTACTAGTATTCAAATGTTTGCTTAAATCACTGATGTCTTGGTTTGAAGACAGGTCTACTCCTCTATGTTTGAATACTGAACTCAACATTGCTCTGTAACCCTTGATGGTAGATGTTGCGAGTCCTTTCGGTGTTCTAAGATATAATAGAAAATCTGCAATTTGGGTTACAGACGTTTGAGAAGAGGAGATATTTCGCTCCCGGCACCACTTCCTAAAAACTGCCCACTTGGATTGGTAGACTGCAGAGGAAGATTGTTGCCTGCACTTAGCAATAGCCTCTGCAAGCTTTCTTGAAAATACTTTTGTGCTGACAAGCTTCCTGACAGTCTGAAGCCTGTCAGCAGGAGAGTGGATAACCCTTGATGGTAATGGAGGAAATGCGGCTGTTTGAGAAGACTTCTCTTCTGAGTAAGTAGCCTTGGGAAATCTGTCAAGAGGCTCAACAGATCGGGGAACCACTTGTGGCCAAAAGGGAGCGACTAAGGTCAGTGACACATTATGTGCACTGAACTTTCTTAACATTTCCCTCAACATGCTGAAGGGAGGGAAGGCGTAATGGTCGAGGTTCGACCAGTCCTGCAACATGGCATCTGTTGCCCATGCTTGCGGGTCTGGAGCCGGGGAACAATACAATGGAAGATGATAGTTCCTTGATGTCGCAAACAGGTCTATCAACGGCTTTCCCCACAGCTTCCACAGGTTGGTGCACACCTGTGGATTGAATGTCCATTCTGTCAGTAGGACCTGTTTGCCATGACTCAATTCATTGCAAGGATGCTCATCTTGCCCTAAATGAAGAGGGTCACTAATTGGGTCTTGTTGCTCCTTGCCCAAATGAGAAAATCCTTTGTCGCTTCGTAGAGCGTTAAAGAATGGGTCCCTCCTTGATTCTTGATATAAGCCAGGGTGGTCATGCTGTCTGAAAGAACTGCTACTGTCTTGTGGAAGGTTAATGTTGCAAAGTGTTGAAGTGCCAGATGAATCGCTTTTTTCCTTTACGTTGATGTGGAGGTTTCTTTTGGTAGGCGACCATGTTTCTGACACCTCCATGTCGTTGAGAAGGGCTCCCCAACCCAGATCCGAAGCGTCTGAGTACAACATTAGGTTGGGGTTTGTTGGAGCCAGAGGTCCTCTTTTATTTGGGGAGTGATGTTGAAAATGAGTCTGGGAACGACTTCCTTTTCCAATTGGCCTTGAAGTAAAATTGGAGTGCTCTTGTATGTAGCCTGCCTAATGGAACAAACTTCTCTATGGAAGAGAGGGTTCCTAGAAGACTCATCCATGTGTTGGCTGAGCAGGGAGTGGTGAGTTACGAAGTCCTGGACTTTCCTGCGGCAAGTTAGTATCCTTTGTTGGGATGGAAAAGCCCGAAAACTCTGAGAGTCTATCACTATCCCCAAATATAGAATAGACTGAGTCGGGACTAACTGTGACTTTTTGAAGTTTATTAAAAGGCCTAAATCTTGGGTGAGACAAAGTTTTCTGCAGGTCCTCCGTGCACAAGATCTCGAGGGGGAGCATAGGAGCCAATCGTCCAGGGGTGATCCTGGGGGTTCCACAGTGTCTTGTACTACTGGAGTTGGCTTAGGGCTTAGGGCTTTTGAAGAAGGCTCAACACTTCATCAAGCCGAAGTTGAAGCGGCACCAACAAGGGATCTTGAGTAACAGACAGAAATTCTCTTGCGGCATCCGATATTGGAAATTCTCCTTGCGGGGTCATGGATAAATTGGAAGTGGGGTGGACTTCGAGAGAGGTGCCCCCAGTGACTGGAAGCACGGACGTTGGGAGCCCATCTGCTGTTGAAGTGGACACTGACTCCTTGGAAGCAACTGCACTGTCCGTGGATACTTGGTGCCCCAAGGATGGGCACTCGGCAATCTGACGTTGCTGCTCCAAGCAGTCAAAACACGGAATCTTGGCGCTCATGAACAGGCAAGGCAAAAACTGCACGCTCATGCGATGGGCGCTCGAAAGATGATGGGGACTGTAGAGATGAAAGTTTGGGTGCCGAACGATCTACAAGTTGGCGCTGACGCACACCACTAATGTACACTGGGCGCTCGTACTCTTGGCGCCCATGAGCTGGACTGACACACACTCATTTCGGATCAGAATGCACTTTCACACCTGAATGGGAGCGAGAATCTCTTGCTGGCGACTCCCAAAAATACAAGATGGGAGAGGGCTACGTTCTCTCTCTACAGCTCGCTTACGAGACGGGGGTGAATCTGAATCCATTGAAGTGCCCAGCCTTTTCAATGGCCTAGAAACATTGGCAAAATGGTCACTGCATTTCTTAGATGCGGGAGAATCTGAATAACTCGAAGATATGGCATGCGCATCCATTTGAACACCTTTCCAATGGCATTCTTCCGCAGCCTAGGATTGGTAGACAACAGGTTCGGATGAGGCGATGACTGCTCGTGGGCAAACCCCACCGACATCCCTTGGACTGCCAGTTTGCTTCCTTCCATGTTGGTAAGGGGAGTTTAGCAGTTACCTTGGTCTAGGAGCATTGGTGGGATGAACAGCCGCCCCTCCACTGACACTTCACTCAACTACACTGTTAAATTTGGCCATTAGGACCTTCACAGAGTTTCCAATTTTGACAAGTAATTAAATTTTTATCTACCCGTGCTTCTAAGCTGGCAACGGCATTGGGTTCACAACAGAAAAAGACTGGGAGGACTGGAAATGGGAGAAAAAGCTGTCACAGGCATTGAAGGGATAGGCATAACATCAATATCAACTCCTGGAGAATGACCCACACTAGTGGAAGCCTTAGCTTCAGCCCTAGCTGTAGCTTTTCTAATTCAGTCACACTGCAATTTGTCTAAGTGTCTGTAAAGTCTTCCATTTACGTTCTTCTCCCAGTCTTTACATTCGTCACAATTCAATTCTGGAGAACAAATTTGTTCCCTACAAGTACAAAAATGGTATGTGTCATATTTTGCAGATGTGAGTCTAGTTTTGCAGCCTTTGCTGCAGTACCTAATGCTAGACAAAAAAAGTATACCTTAGTTTTAGTCTGAGCTGATTAATGGCTCTCCAGGGCTCCTGAAAAGACTTATTTTACGTCCAGAACCAGTTTAGACAAGGGACAATTGAAGAAATAATCCAAAATGAATTTCTATCACCAGAAATAAATTCTCTCTAACTCTTCATCAGCCGGCGGCGGGAATGAACTCCGCCCATCGAGTGACAGTCCGAAGCTCAAACTCAGCAACGAAGGGCTCTAATGCTAGACAAACCCAGACATAATGGTCATCTTAGACAAGTCACCTTGAAAAATCATTCAAACATGAGCTGGTAATAACTGCTACCACAAGCAAAGAGTACTTCACCACTAACCACCCGCAAAAATGAAACAAAAGCAGAAACTAATTGAACTCTTTAGCTATGTGGTACCTATTCTTCCCCAATAGCAGGCAGGGCAGTATACCTACACCCAAAACAAAAGAGCGCTACCGCGAACTTCAAATTTTGAGCTGCCGCGTAAAGTAGAAACTATAGCTATGTAATTATTTGGTAAGTTACTCATACAAAATTAAATTTTTCTATTGTATTTTGGTTGCTTACCAAGAATTTACCATTATTGTTTGGTGGTCGACTGTAATTCATCTGTAATTAACCTCAGAACTCATATGCTATTGTACGCTGGCCAACCTGGAATGCTATCTGACATGCAGTGTTATGTGGGAACTTTTGGTAAATAGTGTAGTTTCTTTCACCAGGGGTGCCACCCCCCCCTTAAGTAACATGGCCTACTAGGTAAGGTTAAGTTAGTGTAATTCCTTTCATAATAGGTTTCCGTAGCCAATCCCTTCTTGAACATATGGCTCTCATATGCCTTGCACATGCACATAACCATTCCAGGGTGGTCATCATAACAATAACACATCTGTTCTCTCTCTGTACTTTACCCCAACCATAAACCCCTTTCCCAAGGGTCCCCAATAGAGATGTGAGTTAATAATTGACCACCAATAAGCATCACCACTTCCTTCATCAGCAACACAAAGTATAAGAAAAACTGGTAGAACAATGGGGTTGCTCAGCATCGGGTATTACCTTGGAAAATGACTTTTCCTATAGGATTTTGGTTGCTTATTAACAATTTACCTTTTCTTTTTGTTGGTCGACTGTAATTAACCTCAGAACTTCATCCAACAAGGCAGGGGACCCCTAGGGAAAGTGGGGTTCTGAGTTGGGTAAACTACAGGGAGAGGGCGATGATATGTTACTGTACGGTGGCCATTTCAAATGTGATTGCGGAAGCGCAGTGTTATAGGGGAGCTTTTGGTAAAAAGGGGGATCGTCTAAGTGAGGAAAAAGGGGGGGGAGGGACACAGTAGTATAGATACATATCCAGCTAATCATGTTACAATAAGAACCTCTAATTAAGGAAAACGTCTTGAGCTCTCTAAAGGCCAAGTGGAGTTTGACGAAAAGTGGGGATAAGGAGGGATCGAGATCTCTGTGTTGGACGGTTAGAGGAATTGGGGGGATTCATACAATGTTTACATTTTATACCTTTCTATTTCCCCCTGTTTATAATAGTCCTTTTTTTCTGCAATCTTTTATTTCTCATTCGTCAATCATAAAAGGTACTGCTTATGTATATTTTGTTTCCAACTGATGACATTTACCATATACATGTTACAATATGCACTCAAAATTAAGGAAAGACCTCTTTAAGAATGCAACTAAAGGAAAGAGGGAGTTTGAGGAAAAGTGGGGATGAGGAGGGATAGAGATTTTCCTCTCAGTGATGGTATGTTGAAGGGGTTGGGGGGATTCATACATGATGTTTACAAGTTATCCCTTTCTGTATCCAGTGTTTGTGTGTTTGGATCTTTTACTCACTTTCGTCAATCATAATAGTTTCTTCTTATGTACATTATCTTGTTCCCAACAGATGACATTTCCCCCTATATTATATTCCATGTTATATTGTTACAAAATGTTCTATTTTTACCTATGGTGTCATATGTATTACCTGATGACCCATCTTTCTTCTGTATTTCCATTAAAGTATTTCATAGTATAACAAGTCATTCACTGGGGGTCCAGAGGCAGGTCCTTTTTATAACAAATAGGTTTCCTTCACTGGGGAGCTCCTGTCAGATGGGCCCCCACCTGGCTGAAGAGTCAGAGGAATTTATTGCTGGTGATAGAAATTCATTTCTCGCTATACTGTACAATAAGCTGTAGGTCCTAACTAGGTTCTTAGCCACGTAAAATAAGTCTAATCCTAGTATATAATCATTTAATAGGTTTTAACTTTCTTTAATGGGGGCAGGGGATGTTGCTAATTAACACTGCTTACTAGTAGTTCTTCGCTGGGTGAGCAGGTTCAGTTCTCAGCTACCACTCTGTTGGTCGCGAGTTCGAATCTCCGACTGGCCAGTGAAGAACAAGAGGAATTTGTTTCTGGTGATAGAAATTCATTTCTCGCTTTAAATGTGGTTCGGATTACACAATAAGCTGTAGGTCCCGTTGCTAGGTAACCAATTGGTTCTTAGCCACGTAAAAATAAATCTAATCCTTCCGGCCAGCCCTAGGAGAGCTGTTAATCAGCTCAGTGGTCTGGTTAAACTCTTAAAATACTCAGGTATAAGCATTTTTAGTTTTTTTGTTGTTTGAACTATCAAAATAGGCAGTTCTATGTGCTTTTGGAGGGGTTTCAGGTATTCGCGCAGGGGGGGGGGTTATGCCTCCCCGCGAGTACGGGGGGTTTGCTGTATTATATTTGGTATGTTTCTACCAATCCCCTGATAACTTCCTACTTTCCTATCTACATTCTTCTAGAACTTTCTTTGCCGCCTTGTTTCAACGATGTCATTTCCCCCCAACTGCTCTCGACCTATCAACAGCCTTATCACCAACTCTGACCTGGGTTTACATAATCTTTCATAACAGCACAATGGCAAGTACACTGCCTTCTACGTCATGCTCCACGAATCCTATAACTTGAGATAACTTGCCTGTTTTATATATTATCAAGAATTTCATTATTTTGGTCATTACAGCAGATTAATTAAATTGTGTCAAGATCACGGCCTATTAAGAAAACATTGTGGTATTGAGTGCAGACTAGATCTACACAAAGCATTTACGTGCGATGCCATGTCCGTGTCCCCTTCCCCCCCACCCCTCCCAAAACAGCTAAAAAGGTGCAATTTCTACATCTGTAACACATGGTTTTCTACATCAAATTTAGATGTTGAGACTATTTCAACATTTGGTTTTTTTGTTTCAAACTGGTTAAGCTACAGTGCCGTCAGGTCTGAACTACGACTCAACAATACAACCATCAATGACAGGTGGAGTTTGCCGGGGAAGTAATTGTGAACTGGTGTATTAAACAGGAAAAAAATATTGGTGGACCTTCAACAACTGTTGAGATTGATGAAGCCAAATTTGACAAAAGGAAATATAGCGTTGGAAGAGTAATTGAAGGTCAGTGGGTATTTGTAGAGACAAAAATTTTTGTTGTGCCAGTTGAAGACCATAATTCTAACACGTTGTCCAATTAAGATTACATAGAGCCCGGCACAACAATTATTTCTGATTGTTGGATGGCCTACGACTGCCTATCAAGCGAAGGATATATTCAAGAGTCAAGCATTAGGTGAACTTCGTTGACCCCATATCTGGTGCTCAAACAAACACCACGGAAAGAAGGTGGCACAAACTCAGGGATAGTACACCTCGGTAGTCGAAGAAATAACTTTGTGGGCTATTTGTCGACAGCCTACTTCAAAATACATTTCAAAGAGGAAACGACTAGGTTTCATGCTTTCTTAAAGGCAGCCGCTGATTTATACCCTCCAGACATTTAAGGTAAGAGAGCCTCGATGGCTTGGTTGGTAGAGTGGCAACCAAATACTTCATAGAAGCCTGTGGCGAGGGTTCAATCCCCGCAGCCGACCAGTCAAGAGGCGGAAACTTTGCTATCCGTGTAGACATCCCGGGATTACGTATGTAATCAACGGATAGGTTTGCTGAAAGCAAATGGATGTTACAGACTAATACAAACATAAACAAAGCCACTCCAACATCTTCTAAAAAACATAACAGACACCTCACACGTCTCGAACTGTCGGACTACCCGCCCAGTTCTCCTCGTGCTGCTGGGAGAAAGGGAGCGGGGTTTCGTAATACATGTACACACTCGTTACCGGGGTCTAAGCGATGTCAGGCAGGGCAGCCGGTCGAGGTTACGGCCTACCCCACCGCCAAATCAAAGTCCTTCAAAGAAGGCACCGTGCTTACCCCATATAAAAATGGGTATAAAAGCACGTTAAAACGAAGAAGAAGAAGACATTTAAGGTAAGATTGTGGGTAAAACTTTACAACAGTTGCGCAGCCTATTTCACGCTAGAAAATACACAAAAAATGTTTATTCTGGTGTAATTGTCATAAACATGTAGTAAATGAATATGCAAAAGCCTATAACAAACTGTAAGGGGGACACTGTTGGGAAACCGGTGTTATTGGGTGGGGGGCAAACAGACACAGCGGTAAATGCAACACAGAAATCCATGAAAACAGATGTTTCACATAAGTTTCGTAAAAACGCCGTAAATGCATACGCATTAGTCAACAAACTACCGGTAAGGGGGACCCTGTTGGTAAACCAGGGTTTTTTGGGCGGAGTGAACCAACACATGGGTATGCGATGTCCACAATTTTCATAATCACTCGACTTACTGACCCACTCCTCTACATACGAGGCTGATCCGTGACTACATACGTGAAATTGACCAGTTACTCTACACACAAAATATCATCCTGCCACTCTACATACAATAGGCTACAAAATTCGGGTAGTCCACCCTGATGCACCTACGGACACCGCTAGCCTATGATACTTCTTGCCTATATAAGAAACATCAGTTAGGACCTGCCACTCTACATACAACAGACTACTTTATGGGTTAATTCTGGACACATTGGTTAGGCTAGCCTAATGTACCTCGATAAGAACTGTTACAGATTGAAAGACTGAAACGACACGACACTCTGCATACTAGGCTCCATTCAACTGGTTGCTTCGAACTTTGGGGTTAACTGTATGTTTGACATGACTGGCCTAGGCTACTACTTACATATACATATACAATCCCCCAAACATACAGTTACTGTTCTGGCCGAGTTCATAGTCGGAACACGTGGGCTGTTCTTAGCATAAGTGGACAATCAGACAGGGTAAGCGGCCCTGTCTTACGCTTGCCAACAAGAACACTTACCTATTATATGCTATCTATCTGCTCTTAGCCTTCCCTAGGGGCCATCTGCCTTAGCCTACGTATACATCAATGAACTTACCTTACTATTGGGAGGCATCAAATTCGTGTTCTACTGGGGAAACAGGAGGTGGGTAGAGGGTGGCGACAGCACGCATGAACACGTGAAACTGGGCTTCGTGCAAAGGGTAAATTCAGTGGAAGAGGTGATAGGCCAGGTATTTGTCAAAGGCTTCTTCCCTCCTTCCGTTATCTTAGTGCATCAGCTAGAGCGTCCCTCCAGTAATTCAATGTTCTGGGTTGATGCTTTAGTGTCTGGATCCACGATTTCATGGTTTCATGAGTGTAGCCTTCCAGTTGTAATTGGGAGTATGTTGCCCAACAATCACTTATTATCTTCATTCCCGGCAGCATCCACTTGCAAATTTCGGCCACCAGAGTTTCCTTCGTACAGTTGGCTACCAGGACCATAAACGTTTTTTAGGTATCTTGTTTAAACCCCCCAAACACCAACTCCTTCGATATACCTCCCTTTGTTGTATTTTCTTTTGCCAAACTTGGCTTTGTCCGTTTCAACTACTTTTCCTGGACCACCTACTGGGGTGCTGGTACTTGTAATGTGGTGCAGTACAACTTCCCGGCAGAAGTTGTACCATTCATTTACAGTACGTTCACATACACTGGCTGCAGGTACAACCTCTGGTTAAGTACACTGGCTTTAAAAAAAAAAAAAAATTGCTGAACAGAAGTGTGCACGTTCTCGAACCAAGTTCCTGTCAGCCCTGATATATTGAGGTGACAACCTGCTCACCAACCAGCTGAATTCTCCAAGACTTTATCACAACAGAATCTATTTTTAGTTATTGGCAATATTACGGCAACACTAGCATTTATATGTAAAATTTAACACACTGTGCCATGCAAAAAATCAAGTTACCTCCCGATTCCTAGATATAGTGGAAAAATCTACTGGGTAATTCTAAGCTGGCTGTCCGCGGTGAGCTGGCCTACGGCAATTTGACGTTTTCTTATGTTATTTTACCTGCTGAACAAGAATTTAAAATATTGTCGGTCGGCTGTAACTAAAATGTAACTGACCCTTGAAACCTCCACGTCTGTAGGCTACCAGTGGGTCGCACACAGCTCAAGGTTAGATTACAGTTCAGCAGCAGCCGACCGGCAAAACATTACCTTACACTCTTGTAAAGCAAATAAAATAACATAGAAAAATGTCAATTGCCAGAGTCTAGCTCCACTGCACAATATTCAAAGCTTTCGTAAACGGGAAACAAAACATTACCATTTCCGCTTTCAACTTGGGTGGCCTCTTGTTCAGCAGGTAAAGTTCTATAGAAAAATGTCAACTGACATATCGCCTCACCGCAGACAGCCAGCTTAGATCTACCATCTACTGTACTACACTTAATTCACAACTGAGGCAAAGATCCACTGCGTTCACGGGCGGAAATCAAACGGACGGATTCGGAGCATGGTTGACAAACCATGCCCCAGTGGGTAAAATCCCAGGCCTATGATTGGTTGGCCTGGATCAAATCTAAATCAGAGAACGTGATAGGTAAGTTAGAAAAAAATTGTGCATATGCAGTAACCCAAACCAGGTCTGTGTATGTGTACAAGCCTTTGACTCAACCTTTGAAATGCCCTGACCGTAATGACGTATTGTTGCAACCAGAAGAACTGGTGGAGATTGAGCACCTGTAACAACTGGTGGGGACTGGAGAAAAGTCCAGTTTGGTAACAAAATGGTGTGATTAGTGATTGGGAAATTGTCGTATTTCGGTCTGGTATGTGTCTTGTCAGTTGTACTTTAGGGTGGAGAATGAGACGTCTTCTATAATGTTCTGCATGTAATGGGCTACTTTCCGAGATATAGGATACACAACTGTTGTCAAGCTTCACCAGATTGTGTATCTTTCATTGTCATTACATAAACAGCATGGTTTAACAACTTTGAAATAGGTTTTATAAATGCTGAATAATTCACACTCACATCCCCATCGGGGACCCTTTGGGAACGGGGGTTTTCGGGTGGGGTGAAACAGGGAGGGAGAACGGACACGTTATCGCTATGACAGCCACCCTGCAATTGCTCCGTGCATGCTAAGCAAGCCCATTATAAATGGACCCACACTAACCTAAAGTACCCTTACCTACACTTCCCCAGCAGGTCGTGTGACTTAGGCCCGGGGGGGGACCACTTTTCACCAAAAGTTCCCCCACAACACTGCGCATGCGCGATAGCATTCCAGGATGGCCGGCATACGGAAACGGGATCTACGCAGAATTTTATATACTATCTTATTTCTGAAGACTAAAGGAGTAAAATATATGCAAAAGATATAAAAGAATAACCTATATTTTATAATACATCGCTTCAGCACCTCAACAAATAAGCTCCCCAATGTACACTTCGTCTTGGTGTTGGAACGAAAACAATAAGGGAGACATCCGTTGCACTTCCAAATTAAGATATTATAAGAAGTGCACCCAGAAACGGACCATTCCGCGTCACCTGCACATAGAACGAGAGAAAAGCACTACAAAAACAGCAAACCAAACTTGTGAAAACATCCAAAAATATTACATTTAAATTATAAAAGTCTCGAGATTCCAAACTTCAACGCAAAACACTCAATTTACGAATCTCACCAAGTCAACGATAACTATCACTCAACCCAGCCATGATAATTTCGCTATTAAACATGGCAAAAACTGTAGCCAAAGAAATAGGCCAATCTAAGGTTCTAAAAAAATAATATTAGCAGGATTTAAGGTAGAACTAAGTTATAGGTACACGGCGGGTATTTAACGAGAAATGGCAGTTTCTTATAGTATTTTGGATGCTTATTAACAATTTAATGTTAATTTTTGGCGGTCGGCTGTAATTAACTTACAATTTACCTTTGAACTCTACCCTACGGTAAGGGGGACCCCGATGGGAATCCGGGGTTGCCATACGCGATCTCCACGAGACAGAGCACCGGTACGTCTGTTTCGAACGGTTCATATCCCGTCTGGCAAGTGCAATAACTTGTTAACGTATGGGTAACCCCCAACCCCCGGGCCAGTACTAAACACGGCGAAGGGATATTCCATTTCGCCGACAACAAACAAATGCACCGCCAGTGTCAGAAGCCCTAAAAGTGTTGAAAAAACCAGTTTCCAAGGTACTGCACTTGCCGGACGGGATATGAACCGTTCGAAACAGACGTACTGGTGCTCTGTCTTGTGAAGATCGCGTTAGGAAACCCCTTGTTGGATGGACTTCAGGGGACAATTACAGGTTAATTACAGCCGACCGCCAAAAAATAACGTTGAATTGTAAATAAGCTACCAAAATACTATAAGAAACTGCCCTTTCTCGCTAAATACCCTCGGTGTCTTTAATGAAGTTAACTGAAACCACTATCTAGAAAAAATATGAAGTTTTATATTGCTTATATTATTTTTATAGAACAATTTTAAAATTAAAAGTTAGTAAAAAGAAAAAATGCTATAACTAATATTTTGGACAGGATCAGTCCTGAACTACGTAGGTTACTTCACCTCTCCCGGTTAATTAAAAGGGCAATTCTTCGGCAGTGACTAGTTAAACTGTCGATCGACAAAAAGCTAAGAAGTAAAATTCTTGACAACAAACCTAAAACACTGCATATTGAAATGTCAATTTAGTAAAAGGAAATATAACCCGACAGGATCAGTTCTGAGCTCATCGGGTAGTTCTGGCAGAACAGGCGGAAATCTACCCAAACCTAACAAAGGGGGAGAACAGGCGCCAAAGGGCTTGGCCTGGGCTTCTCACCCTCTGGGGGGAACAGGAAAACGACGACGACAACCTATTGCAAGCCGCTAGGAACCTCATTATGCAACAAGCCGGCTTCGGCACTCGTTTTTTCAGTGACCCCGACTGTCCTACATCCAAGTGGAAGAAAGGACAGAATGGCGCCAGCACTTCCTTTCGGCAGCACCTGACTGTTTTGCCCACAATAAAATGAAAGTTACTCACCTCCGCTTCCATTCCAGGATGCTGGAAGTGCCTCGGGAAATACACCACAGAAGAAGCAAGAGCCTCGGTAACACGGACGTCACACCGCTGACACAGCGAAAGGAACACTGTCGGCTGAGTTGCAGGCTGCCGCCTTTTTCCTTGTTTCTTCTTTCCTTCCTTGGCGGGAAATCTGACCGCCACTGAACAGCTCCTCACATCCACCTTTCATGAAATCCTTCCATCCAGTATAATGGCTCATTCTAATATCTTATTAGCTCTCATATATCTATAGTAACTTAGGTTTAATTGACTCTACAATAACTGGCATAACTTTATCTGTCACGACTGGGTTATATGGCTGCCGCGCCGCTGTGCAAGTCGCCGCCATGGAGCTTTATTAATACCATGGAGTGGCGATTTCCCTGACGTGCGTGTGATCTTGGGCGGCCATATTGGAAGGTTATGTAGAGACGAAGCACTTCTCTCTTTCGTTGAATTATTATAAGATTGTCGTATATTTTATGTGTAAATTTACCATCGCTGAAAAACATATTTCGAAATAGTTCTATTCTGATGTTTATTGAAGTATAGAATTTTGCAGTCTAGTCCACATAATATCAAATATTTGAAAGACAACTATAATTTGACTAGAAAAACTCACTGCCTTATTAAGCAGTCAGTATTCTTTATGCATAAAAATAACTATACATTCTCTTATTACAAACGAAGAAAAAGCCTAAAGTGTTGACTTACATAAATTACAGAATTCTGCGTAAAAGAATCGTGTTCTTTAATCTGTATATATCTAAAATAAAGGCGTCGCGCTTGTACGTCTTCGAAATAAGGTACCTCTTATATTTTATAATTGTCTTTCAGTGCTTTCTCGTCAATATCGTAGCTCCTGCAGAATAAGAGAGACTTTAGTTCTTTTTTAAATTTTCTTTCATCTTGTGTGCTCTTCACTTCAGACGGTATTTTGTTGTTGTCTTGGTGCGCAGTGTACAAATTCTCTCTGGCCTCACTTACAGTTTGATCTAGGTTCAAATAGGTCTAGATTTTGATAGTTTATAAGATTTCTGATAGTTTTAGTTTCATTTCCTACGGACTGTATGTTTATTAAATTGCATAGAAGATTATTGCCATGGTCCATATTATTTTTGACACATTCTTTAATACTATGCACTTATTGCCATCATATCTTTTATGCTTAGTAACACTATGACCTTTCTTTACACAATTTTTACACTTTAAGGTGATGCTAGCACATTCATTTGATTTGTGATTTTCAGCACATCTAGGGCAAACTTGGTCATTACTACAATTGTTGCGTTATGACCAAATACCTGACATTTATAGCATTGATAGGGCATGTAACAGCCGTATACTTTGAAACGGCTAGCCTATACAGTGTACACAATTTGTCACCTCTGTCATAGACAGCCTTTCGTATGTGTGGTGTGCATTTGATGATATAGTGTTTATATTCGTTATCTTAGGCTTTCATTTCCTTTACAATTTTCAGGTCGTCTTTTTCAGATGAGATGACCTATCCACGGATTTTTCTTTACAATGTTATTGACAATGTCATCTTCACCCTTGGGGACATAGACTACTTTTATTTTTTGGTTTAAGTTCACCCTTCTCATTTACTGATATATTGCTGGCTTCCTGAATCCCCGTTTTTGCCTTTTCCAAGTTTTTCCTGTCTGGAAATCTCTTACAAATAAGTGTCCATCTCTTGTTGTTTTAACCTGGTCACTTGGCGCTGTTATTTTACTCATAATTTGTCGCTTTTCATTACCTGCTGCGCTCTCTTCGTTTGTAGATTTGATCAGAAGCACTTTTTTTGTCTTTAGTGATTCAGCATAAGTTTTGTCCTTGTTTGTCATGGTCTCTACTTCTTTATCAACATCGTCAATTTTGTTTTGAATTTCATCCGTGTTGATCATTACGTCACTAGTTTTCTGAGCCGAACCCTGAATCAGCTTTGCTAATACCGCAAAATTTATTCCCTTACTGAACGATCAGTAAATCCCAAGACTTTGGCTTTGGAACAATTCTGAGAAGGAATTGTTAAATACGAAATCCCATAAAGTAATTCTGACTTATTTCGAAAAATGACCGATAAAAATACATGCAGAATCCGTAGGCATAGGTCTAGTGCTTGCTAGGTTAAGATTCTTTTCCTTGCAGTTTCCATTCTTAAAGGCTATTTTCCCTTGCCATGATGGTTCGATAACTTCTACCATATTTTTTACATTCGAAAACAAGTTGTACTTAGAGAAATGTTTAAATGATATAGCACCTTGCCAAATGAATAGTTTGAGGGCATAGGTCTAGCCTAGGCTACCAAATATCATTTTCTTGCTATTACCAATCTATGAGACGTATGGTTCGATGAAAACATTAAGCTAAGGTTTGTTACACAAAAAATGAAAATATTCTTCACCATGTTTTTTTTATTTTTATTATTTATTATAGATTTACTGACAGTAATTTGCATCAAATGGTGGTGTATTAGCATGCTAATATACCCACAACAAATTATGGATTCCATTCACTATAAATTACCAATTAATACAAATAACTTGTTCCAGTGAATGTTGAGAAATCTCTTGAACCATTCTAAAACAAACACCATTATTCCAAAATAACATACCCGATAGGTGACATTGTTTTGAAAAACTCTAAAATCTGATGGTTTATTACATTCTAAAATATAATGTTGCATCGTATGTTTACGTGGCTCACCACAGAGTTTACAAGATCTTCCTTCAACATCAATATACTGCCAACAATACTTAGTCTCACTGTAGAGCGTAGTCTCACTGTAAAAGTGTCTACTTTAGACAAAGCCTTTCCATACACAGAATTTGTATTTTCTGCAACAAACAAACAAACAGTGCCTCATACTTGCACTGCCATCTTTTATGATTCTTTGAATTTCAGCTGTTTTCCCATACACAACTCTCATGCTTCATTCATTTCTTAATTCTAGTCATACTCATAGTACTCTCTAGGTCAATAACATCTTTGTATGTAGATTCTTTAGCCAAGTTATCAGCCATTTCATTGTAATGAACACCTGCATACGAGGGTAACCAGAAAAACTGAACAACATAGCCCTGCTCTTCTATCGCTAATACAAATAGGCTACTTTACATTCGTTAATCAAATCTCTGTCAACAGGCCTTTTACTATTGAGGACAAATAAAGCACTTTGACAATTAACAAAAACAAATACATTCTTTCTTTTATTGAGCACCAGTTTCAACCCTTCATGAACTGCAAGTAATTCAGCAGAAGCAGTAGATGTCTTATCCTCAGTTCTTTCAGACAAAGTCTCATCAACACATATGTAGGTCTCATAAAATTCTCGCACAGACTCCACACCCAGCCTTCATATCATCGACAGCAAGATGCAGTAAGAAGATAGGTGAGCTACGCAGAGGCCGATTTTTCAACTCTCCCGCGCATGACGTCACATGGTGAGACATCGGTAGCCGCTGGGCAAGCAGCCATCACCTTTTTCCTCTTGCACGTGGCAACAGCTTGGTGGGAGCTTTCACGAGTTTGTGACAATTCTTGCTGTATTTGGAATTTAACACGTTACTGCCATGGTGATATGCATTGCAACATTGAACAAATGGGCAAAAAAAAAAAAATTAGTTAACCTGGTATCCTCATGTTCATTATTGACTTGATGAAAAGTAAAGGTGAAAAGCATGTCATTGAAAGCAGGGGCGTCATTTAGTGGGGTAACTGCTCCCCCAAGACTCAAGTAGTCCCCCCCAAGTCTCAACTTGCCCCCCCTCACCCCACCAAGCCCCAAGAAGTAACAGCAGCTGGTTTTCCATTATTCCTACTGAAATTCAAATGTGTCATCACATTAAGTTATATCTGTCTATCTATCTATCTATTTTATGTGCTTCAAAAAGCACATAAAATAGCTCAAAATTAAAAAAACTCCAGGTGATTAGGCTCGCTTCGCTTGCCAAACCGCCTTTGCCCGCTCCCCCATCAAAAATCTGAAATGACGCCCCTGATTGAAAGAAAAGATTTCGGTCATTTGTTCTGATGAAATGAAAGCAGAAGAAAGATGGTCATATGATAGAGGAAGTGACAGAATATATAAACCATATTCTCAAGTTCCAGTTGCTGTCTAAAAGGGTTTATTTGGCAAATGGAAGCAGCTCATTTACTATGATTTCGACCAACCTATGACAAAACAAATATTATTGTCACTGATAACTCTGGTTGAAGATGCTGGCTATCCTGTTGTGTGTGTAACTTCTGACGTGGGGAGCACCAGTGTAGAGTTACACAAAGCGTTACATATTTCCAGTGACAAGACCTATTTCGATAACCCTTCAGAACATTCTAGGAAGCTTTCGAATTAGTGGATCCTCCCCATCTCATCAAATTGACTCGTAATAATTTAATTGATTATGGATTTCAGATTGCGGATAAAACCGTTACTTCTAAACTTCAGAATTTGTGTCTTTGTCAGTTAATGATCTGAAATGAGCTCATAAAATTGAAGAGATTCACTTAAAAGTGAAAGGTTATCAACGGGTAGTGTGTGAAATCAACCGTTCAGCGGCCCTCCTCCACTGTTGCAAACACAATCAAGTTTGTAATGACACAGGGTTATTTGAAAAGTCGTTTCTGTAATGAGACATCTGATTTTATGTATCTGATTGATAGTTGGTTTGATATCACGAATTCTTACATGAAATATGATTCGACATAGAAAAGTAGAGATGCTTTCTCGAACAGACCAAATCAAGCTAGTAACTTTGATCAAATGATTGATTTTGCCAGCAGTGCAAGGGAAGGGAGAGTGTTTCCACTCCAGAGGGGCTTTATTATATCATTTAAATCACTAAAAGGATTATATAACATATTGCATGAAATGTGTGGAATAAGTGCTTGCTGACGAGACGATTATGTCAAGACACAAGTTGAACATGTCTTTTCTTTTATACATCAAATAAGTCGTCGTCATGATCATCCGTCACCTTTAGAATTACAGTACAGATTGCGGTCATTCACGGTGAGTAGAAGTTAAGTATACCTTAGTTTTACCAGACCACTGAGCTGATTAACAGCTCTCGTAGGGCTGGCCCGAAGGATTAGACTTATTTTACGTGGCTAAGAACCAATTAGTTACTTAGCAACGGGACCTACAGCTTATTGTGGAATCCGAACAACATTATAGCGAGAAATGAATTTCTATCACCAGAAATAAATTCCTCTAACTCTTCATCAGCCGGCCAGGGGAATTGAACTCCAGCCCATCGAGTAACAGTCCGCAGCTCTACCGGCTCACCCAACAGAGCTTCACAGTGGGTAGATAATAGTGTGGTCAGTGAAGGTCTTAATGTGTGTAGTAATGATGAAGCTGACCCCTGTGTCACAACACAAAGCTTAAGAAATGTAAGCGGTCCATCTCAGTGCTCATGTGCTGTAGGTAAGGATTTAGATTCCAAGTTGTGTATTCCTGCATATCTCATGAAACGTCTCCTACCTGTAACCGATGAGACTGAGAATGAGCAAGATGTCATAGGAAACTTAACGGAGGGAGAGCCAGAATCTGTGATAGAAAAGAGTCTTCTAAGTTATTTGGGAGGCTTCATAGCACATAAGTATCCATCTTTAGGTTCAGTTGATATAGATGGAACAATTGAAGACTGGATCTCATAGATAAATAGAAAAATATTATGCAGACCTTCTGTACAATTTCAAAAAGATTTGCAACATATGGAAGAGTTATTCAAAACTTTCCACGGAAAAACGCTGGAGCCGGGAGTCATAGCAGTATCCAGTCTCCTCGATATTTTCCAGGGCCAAAATGTTGATGTTCCTGAGGATATAATTAATTGTTTTTTAGATACAGGATTTATTTTAGAATGAAAATATTAAAATCAAAAGGGAAACAAATATTGCAAAGCAATATCATAAAAAAATAAAAAAAACAGTTCAGCAATTTTTTATAAACATTTGACAGAATTAAGACAGTGATAGGGGAGTGTTAAATGAATTATAAATAAGTTTATATTATTTTCTGAAGTGCCTTTTCTTTTGGTTTCCATTTCCAATGTTCAGTTTGTATTTTATATGCAAGCTTATGAAGAAACAATTATAACATTAACAAAAAAAAATCTGTGAACTCAAAGAGGCGCCAGTAAGTCATTTAGATGCGCAGCTGCACACAAGTGCTCCGTGGGACGACACTGAGCACAGCTGCCATCCTCTCAGTAGCCTGCGCGGTAGCTCACCTTATCTTTTGACATCTTGATTGACAGAGCCATCACAGTACATCATGCAGTGTTGGATTTTGGCGGAAAATCGTCCGAGAAACGGATGATGACGTCATACTTCGATGACGGAAATGGAGGAATTTTTTTCCGCCGTGTATATTCATATGGCAAGAAAGGGAATAGCATTTTAAATGAAATTTTTATACCAAAATTTTGCATTTGAGTTTTTTAACCGTTTCTACATTTATGAATGGCTAACTGATAATGAATCGCATTTGAAATTGGGCCCATCACTCTCTGACTGCTTGGAGGGGGTGGTGCAAATTTTGTTGTCTGTGGCCAATTTCCCCAGATATCCTCCCACCTCTATGAGGTGAGACAATCGTACTTTCATATCTTTCAGGCATTCATTAATAGGCCTTCACGCGATGTCTCAAATTTGAAGTTACTTAGTGTCATCATCACTTTGTTAATAAGATACTGAGCGTCAAATCGTGTAGCGACTGTGTGAACACAATTGCCCGAACACAGATGACACGGCCATTTCCCAACATCGGCATTGACCACACCGGTCCCTCCAGGTGGAAGGGGGAGTTGGCTACATGGTATTTCTTTTTGATGAAACACAATCTTGACATTCTATATCTTTCCGTTATTACACTCCCGGGTGTGTCCCCATATATTCAAGAGCACTTTCCTTATGCACGCCTTTGTCTGTCTTTTCAAATAGTGTTTCGCGAAAAGCTAATGAGAGAAGGTCATTGTCTCCCTGTTACTTTGATCTTTTTCGTATTCACTGTTCACTTAGTTTCTTGTTCAGAAACCTTTATCACTGCTCTTCCCTGGATGATGCTGGGGGAACCTTGGAAGACTTGGCTTTGTTTGTGTGGGGGGTTAGGGGGCTGGCTCAGCCATATCGACTCCCTTACTTCAGGAATGTCTGTTCACTTGATTTTTGGTGTCATTACAGCTTCTTACTTGCATAAAGTCTTGTGTTCAGTGTGCTGCTTTTTCTGTCCGCCCTCCGCGTGCGACACATCTTCACTCGACTGCATCTGGGGATATGAAACCAATCCTTAATCATTCAGCTTATTTTGATGAAGAGAAATTCTTGATACTTTTCACTGGAACTTGATATCTTAAGACAGATTTCTGACCTTCAGTTCCATACCTGTCAATGGAAACTCATTTGTCTCTCTGAAACTCTGGCTTCTGAACACAAGTCTGGGGCAGATTTCCCATTTCTGGGATTCATTAACTTACCTTTACTCACTTTCACAGCATACTGCATATTGTCAGTATGTTGTCTGTTGATTTGATTAATTACTTTAGTACTTTTATTTAACTGCTTTTCTGTAAGTTTCTCTATTAAGCCACTTGGGCATTGTTCCTTAAAGACATTGTTAAATTCCCCTCACCAGCTATTTGTTAGTTAACACGCGATCTCAGCTTTGTTTTTTCTTTTCAAGTTATGCAGCTCCAGCTCTGCCTCTTTTCAAAGGTATCGTTTTTGTCCTGTGTCGACGGAGGGACAGTTGGCTACCGAGCCTTTTTGAGAGAGGTTGCTGTCGACCTGATCTGCCATATTGCAATCAGTGCCTACTACTGTCCTCGCTACTTGCCCTCGTTTCTTGCTGTCCTCACCGAGTGCTGTGACTTCCTGCAATCCTCACTGCTTACTGTTAGATATACGTTCGTTGGGATGTTGCTCCATCACTGTTGGAATTGCAACTTGATACCTCCCGTATTCATCAGCTCCTCCGGCTCAGTTACATAGCCAGGGGGCCACTCCTTTATGGGGTAAGGTGTCATTATTTAGCATTGTCTACATTTATACGAGACCAGGGCTCTTGCGGGCATCACTACACAGCTGTCGTTTGGACCCCTTTATCCCTACATATCCTGGGATTATCTCCAGACGTGGAGGTTGATGTGTTGAAATCACAACTAGATATTTTGAAGCCCTTGTTTGTATTCTTAAGTTAGTTTGTATTTGATAGGATATTCAATCTTTTCGATTCCCTCATACTTTCTGGACCCCTTTGTAAGCGTGGAAGTGTTGTCGTCTTTATTTAGTAGCGTAAGTGTTTTGGGTATGGTATGATAAGGGCAATTGGATTTTTGTTTATATTTGTATAATTATGAGGTTCTAGTGCTATTGGATTGTATGGCACCTCAGCGCTGGATCTCTAAAACGTTTCTCATTGTCTCTACATGACAAGTGAGTCTACAATACTTTTCATAACTTATTGTATGTAGATAGTTACAGAAGGGACATAATCAAGTGGATCTTTCCTAGACAGTGACCCCCAAGGGTTTTCGGAGGTCGTTATCTAGGACTAATATTTCTTGGGGGTCATTACCTTTATGACATTTACAGTCTTTTTTATGTTTTTACGGCAATCCCCAACGGGCTTGTGCTAAACACGCTACAAAGGTGGATAGGTACCGGGTTCAAATAAAACTCTTGGGGGTCACTATTTAGGAAAGATCAGATCAAGTCTGTGGTGTAGGCCGTGAGAGCATGAAGCTGAACCTCAGTGAACTAAGGCTCTCCTGCTATTTCAGTCTTGCACCTGTTCCTGCCTCATGCTGCAAGTTTTGCTCTCTGGGCTACTTCTGATTTTCCTGTTTTTCTATTGCCAGATATTTTTTCTCCTTACATGGTGCCTGCAACCTACCCCTTCATCTTTTTCTAGGTTTCAAAATTGCTTCTTCTGCAGAAATACTTATTATGAAGGTGTTTTATACCTAAAAGAAATGGTATTATCAGTACCAGAAGTCTTTTATTCCTTTCACCGTGGCAATATTCGTGATGCTGATTTCCATGAGATGCAAAGAAACTGTAATATGGTTTTTAAGAATCATTACCTTCCTTCATTTGACCTTTATTGCTTTTGATGATCAGTTGTTGATGGATCTCTGTTGTTTTTCGATTAGGTTTTACTTTTCTATGCAAACTTACTTGCAGGAATGATTATTGATTCATCATAAAGTGATGAAAGTACTATATGAAAGTAACCAAGTGATTTCTAATTTCCTTCGAGGATACGGGAAACTTCAGCCGAAACAACATGAGACACTGGAAGGTCCTTGGAAACACGTTCTTGGTGACACAGGAGCGACACCAATGTCACAAATGCTGAAATTAATGTTGGAATGAGCCATAACAAACCTTCCTTATCCTGTGAATCGTCTCTTGGTTCTGTAACGGATTCTGGCGGTGAAAATTCTTTTCATTTGTCTTAACGCTTTTCAGAGGCTTCAATAATTACTTGGTCTGTATATCCTTATCGGTATGAGGAACTTCGTGAGAAATTCCGAGCATGCCTCAAGCATCCCATTCTGAGCACAGGGATTCCACATTCCAAGGAATTCAGTGTCTGTTTCCTTCCAGCCCATCCACGCCAAAATGCTAAGGAATTGTGAAGTCAGTCAGTTTTTGAAGTCATATGGAAACCATGAGGAAGAATGTCATGAAAATGTCACTTGCTTTAAAAAAAAATTGGTCCTGAAGTGAAGATGAGAGCAAGAATGAAATGACACTTGCTGTGACTGACTCCTCGCTGCAAAGCTGGTGAATGCAGAACCTTAACTAGTATGCTTTTGAATTAAATTCCATTTTAGTTTTCTGTAAAAGGAAACTATTGAGATGGTTTTGTTTGTCCGTCCGCACTTTTTCTGTCCACCCTCAGATCTACTGAGGCTAGAGGGCTGAAAATTGGTATGTTGATCATCCATCCTCCAATCATCAAACAAACTTCAGCCCTCTAGCCTCAGTAGTTTTCATTTTATATAAGGGTAAGGTTAACCATGATCGTGTTTCTGGCACCGCTATAGGTGCCAACAACACAGACCACGGTTGAGAGTTTCATGGGCCGTACTGAGAGTTTCATACAGCATTATACACTGTACAGAAAACTCGACTGCGCCAAAGAAACTTCGGTACATTTTTTACTTGTTTCTGTCCTTTCTCGAAGTTCAGATGATACAAGTTGACTCCAGCCTCCCGAATCTTCTGGAATTTCTGGCCCAGAGTCATTCTGAGGTTGAATTCAATATCTACCAAGAAAGGTCAAATTGGAATTAAGCATCGCTCGATACTGAACTGCTCTAATAGCATAGTTGCTTTTAGTCTGATTTTCTTTCATTTATCTATTTTTAGATAATTCTGAGCCAAAACTCATTATATTTATAAACATTTTTTATTATGGAAGTTTTCTAGTGATCTTTTCTAGCAAAATTCGGACATTTCTTTGAGCATATTCTTTTGTCAGAAATTAATTTCAATGATTTAGTTTAAAAAGCCAACAGTTTCATATATATATATCCCTGGGGCAACATTATATATATATATATATATATATATATATATATATATATATATATATATATATATATATATATATATATATATATATATATATATATATATATATATATATATATATATATATATATATGATAGCATATAATATAAAAAGAATGACATAAAACCAAATCTAATAAAATAATGTTTCACTGGTATAAAAAGAATGACACAAAACCAAATCTAATAAAATCACTGGTACAAAATAACAACAGTAATTAATGTGATTAACATCTAGCTCCAAAACTTACCATTTAGGCGACAGTCTGAAACCAGGTGTCCAGGCCACTGCTCGGCTCCAAGCAGAATAAAAACATTAGGCGGGTCAAAATATGAAAAAAGGGGGTCAACCCCAACAAATTGCTAGAAATTGTTTTTGCTTGTTTTTGGTTTCCTGATATCTGTAGATTAACATACTAAAAGTCTACCAAGATTGGACTACCGGAAAGTGGGTAAAATTGGGTCAGTTCAAAGATGGGCGCCAAAATTTGAAAATTCATTGAATATGTTTCCTTGTCGATAACTCGGTCATTTTTTCACCCAAAACAAATAAAGTAAGAATGTTTTCCTATGTTTTTGAGTTTGTTCTTTCAATTGGAATTGGTTTTATTTGGGTGTGGTCATGCCGTGGGGGTGCATTGGGGTACCCCTACCCCAAAATGGAATTTTGTCGGTTTCATAGGGAAGTATTTGTCCTCAAATCTAGTCCAAACTGGCAAAACAATGCCTTTTCATTTGTTTTGTTCCTCTGTGTCTCTACAACTATACATCAAAAGTTTACCAAAATTGGAGGGCTTGAAAGCGGGCAAAATTGAGCCTATTCCAAGATGGCCGCTGTGTTCAAAATGACCCTCGGACTTAGTTTTCATTCCTTGACTTGCACAAAACATGCCTGTTTTTTTTAAGTATTCATTTTATCTTAACTCAGATTCACTTAGACATATAGTTTGCCCATGTCTTATTCCTGTCCCTGTTCCCTGTACCCACTGTACACAGCCCCCTCCGTGCCCCAAGCCCAGCCCCCGGCTCAAACACCCCATTTTCAGTACAGGAATCGCATCCCTAGTCTACATTTGACTGTTATTCTCAGTTTCATATTCTTACCATATTCACTGTTAAGGGAAGGAGAAGGAACTCACTCAGGTAATATATAACCTTAAAATTTTTGTATACTTAGCTTCCCATAAGATTTATAGTGCATCTGTTTGCATCATGTTTCATTTAAACCATACCGTTCCCTTAAAAGTAGTGGTGGCCTGACCAGAGGAAGTGGAATGACAGAGGATGTCAGGACCATTTGGACACTGTCATCGTCCGTCTCTTCGGCATACAATCTTGCGATGCAAGAGTTCACAGAACTATCATTTACTTCCAGTGAGCAACATAAAGAATCAACAACACCAAGGATACAAAGAGATCAAGAAGACAGTGTGAAACTCCTGCAGAAACTTCTTGACTGCAACCCATTCTCCAAAGATTCTGAATTAAGAAATGTTGTGACTGGGGTAGTGGCCAATGAAGATGTTAATGTGCATGAATATGAAGCTGTGGGCAAAGCGATAGTACAGAAAATGATCGGCCAGCCAATATTTACCTATTCCTTTAAAACGAAAGGATAAAGTCAAAACTCTTGGCTACTCTTCGTCAGTGAAAGTTAATGCCGATCAAGTGATCAATCCTGAACTCCTATTTCAAAGATTTCTTGTTGTGTCACAAGCTGGGATTTAACATTACAGGATATTATGGACTATGAACTCAGTCCATATCCTCCCACTCTTTTGAAGCCAAACACGTTTTTCAGAAAGCAGACAAGCCTCAGTTGGCCGAGGCTCTACGTGATTTTGTGAGTCAATCCTCTAGTAATGCTGTGATTACAGAATCGATACCTGAATCTGAACATTTTGTTCTTGATGGAGGATCTCTCCTGCATCGCTTATCATGGAAAAGTGGGATCAGCTACGGCAAAATTGCTGAAGAATATGTCAATTTCACTTTTTCCAGGTATGGAATGGCTACCGTAGTTTTTGATGGATACAGTGGTGAGCCCAGTATCAAGGACAATGAACACCAGAGGCGACAACGTAAATCACACCAAGTGGTGCGTTTTGACTCCAACACTGTTTTTTCAGGGAGAATGGAGGACTTTTTGTCTAATGGTTGCAATAAACAACAGATGATCAACCTGATCTGCGACAAACTGAAAGACAGGGATGTGAAGTTATCCATGCACATGGAGATGCAGATGTTGACATTGTCAAAGCTGCAGTGGCATCTGCAAAACACAGAGACACAACTTTAGTTGGAGAAGACACGGACCTTCTAATTCTACTTTTATACTATACAGAAAGGGAAAGCAAAAAGCTCTATTTTCGATCGGACAAACTGAAATCTAAGTATGTTTACGATATCTGTTCTCTGAAAGAACTCCTAGGATGTGAAGT
This sequence comes from Macrobrachium rosenbergii, assembly GCF_040412425.1. Lineage (NCBI taxonomy): Eukaryota > Metazoa > Arthropoda > Malacostraca > Decapoda > Palaemonidae > Macrobrachium > Macrobrachium rosenbergii. The sequence continues at coordinate 325,647 of NC_089774.1, forward strand.
TTCCAGGCAGTTGCTTTTTGTACATGCGTTTACAGGTTGTGACAGCACATCAAGAATTTTTGGTATTGGTAAGAAGGCTCTATTTCAAAAATTGATCAAACGTGACTCTGTCATTAAGTCATGTGCGGCAGTCTTCACCACAGCAGATCAGGAATTGTCCACGATTGTTGATTCTGGATGCAAAACTTTGTTTCTTTGTATGGAGGAAAAGTTGGGACACCCTTGGCAAACCTACGAAACACCTTGCTTGCGAAAAAGTATCATCTGCAAAGTCATTTGTAAAACCCGAGAAGCTGCCGCCAACAGTATCTGCTGCCAAGTACCACTCACTACGCACATTTTATCAGATCATTGTGTGGATGGGAAAAGACGGAATGATGGACCCAAAGAACTGGGGTTGGAAACAGGAAGATAGCTTTTTGTTGCCAGTTATGACAGACCAGAAGCCAGCTCCTGAAAGGCTACTTAAAGTGATTCATTGTAACTGTACATCTGGCTGTTGTAATACACGTTGTAGTTGCAGGAAGTACGGTCTTCCATGTACATCCGCATGTGGACCTTGCCAAGCCGAATCTTGTTTCAACCCAAATAATGAATGTACAGGGGACCCTGACGCAGATGCTGATGACAACCGTGCAGACAGTGCTGTATTTTAAACCACAATGTTGTGAGCAGAACACTGGCATAAAGGCATTTAAAATTGGTTGATGTTAGTATTAACTTTCTGTTTTAAGTTGTGTTTCCGCTATGCAATTATGTCATAATACCGGACCATCTCATAATTAACTGATGAAGCAGAAGACTAAACTCAGTTAGTCTAAGGGTGAGGGGAGGTTGAGGATTGTTCAGGTTGTTGGCATCACTCATGTATTCTTTCAGAGGTCATTATGCCAATTTACCTTGGCGTTTTAGTCTCTTGAGGAGGGGAGGGGTTAATGGAGAGACTAACCAAGTTAAGTTTTTGTGTGGCATCAGCTGATTTTGAGATGGTCCCTAACGTCATGTGTTTATCTTTTTGTGTCACATGGAAATCATAATCCATAACTTATCAGAGTCTATGGGATGTCATATTTTAGTTAATCGAAAGTCAATATTAACCAAATGTTACAAGGTTTGACACCATGTATGACAAGTAGTGTATATTGCATGGCTTATAACTGTGACGTATGATCATGAGGGTGAGGGGTGAGGCCTTTCAAATTTCTGGTACCCATGGTATTTTTTCATTCAGATTAATTATGAGGGGTCAATATTTGGGTTTACTGCAATTTTTACTGTCCTGAACTACAAATCAACATTTTACGTCATTATGACGTAATATTACGTCACAGGCTTGTCCTAATGATGTAATCATTATCTCATTTGAATCTTAGCTATCATATTTATATGTGTTTGTAATACATTTATGGGGTCTAAAACCAGCCATTTAGAAGTTTGCTGTACATTAATTGTTCATCGGCAGCCATCTTGGATATTATGTAATTTTACCACTTTCCGGTTGACCAAATTTGGTAGACTTTTGGGATGTACTAAAGTAGCCCCATACAAACCAAAAATAACCAAAAAATGTTTTCTAGCAATTTTTTGGGGGTCAAATCCTATTTTGACTTGACTACATTATAACCCAAAAGGCCTAAACATGAGGCACATACAGGTACGTACCCATGAACTTACATGCCTTGACGCCCCACCTGTATACCAGTTAAAACTAACAATTCCTTTGAGAAGGTTCCAAGGAGAAATGCTGATGCAAGCTTCCAGTTCCAAGGCATCTCAGGTTGACGGACACTTGATTAACTGTGTGCTGACGTACTTCCGGCTCCCACGCGAGCAGGACTCAAGTCTCTCCCAGTGGATGCAAAATGCTGAACTGGAAAACTTTCAATTATTCACCCTCTGCCCTAAATGACCTCTGTGTGGCACATAATCTTACAATACAGTATTGGTGTTTGAACTATTAAAATAGGCAGTTATAAGCACTTAAAACCCTTATCAAGGTTCCCTTGCAAATAGCATGTCAAGTCTAAAAGAGCATCGCAGGTACCTAGCTGCTTCCTATACAAATATTGACTATCAGCTAACAATCCTTTAGATTCAACATATTTATATAATGTAGCGGCTTAAAATAAGTTTTTCAGCAACTTAGATGAGCACAGGTAGAATAGAAATTGGCCTGTAATTACTGCAGTCTGAGGATATGCCACTCTTTGGAACGGGCGCTCACTCGCAAAGATACCATGTCGACATAAAAATCTATGGAATCTACTAAACTTGGGAGATGACGTGCTAGAAACTTCTTTGAAAAACAAAGGGAATAAACCTGGAGCAAAATGGAAATTTTGAAAGAAGAGCTTCAGGATGACAAGTCTCAGGGAGAGGGACATCCTCAGCTGATTGCTTAGCTTCAAAAGCTTGATGAAGCAGTTCAGCCTTTTCCCTTGGTTCCAGTAACCAATCTACCATCATATGTTAGTAGTGGTGGAATGGAAGATGAGCATAACCCAAAGACAGATGATGCCAATTTGTTCACCACAGATGAGGAAGAGTAATTCCTTCAAGTTTCCTCTTCAAGGAATTATTGTAATTTCTCTCGGCTGTATGGTAAGTTCTATTCGCAGCATGGCAAGACACAACAATGGTGTAATTTTCATTTGAATGATTTCCTCTCTATGTGTTGAATTTGGCTCGTCTTCAAGTATCATAAAACCACGGCTGGTCATTTATCCTAAATTTGATGACCTTTCTAGGGACATATTTTATTAAAATAGCCATCAGAATTTCATTCAACCTCTTCTTGGGATCAGGATCTATTATAGCATCTGAAATATTAGGTGCCTCACAAGCTTCAATAATGCTATCCCAACTGGCTCTGGATTTCAACCAGACCATTTTTCCAATAGTGGAATTAGGAATATGCTGATTGACAGATATGTCCATCTCAATGGCGCAATGATCAGAAGTGCCCATATATTCACAGACCTTTGACCTCACAACAGCTGGAACATCTGTGAATATGAGGTCTAAAGTACTACCAGAAATGTGCGCAAGTTCTCAATTAGCTGGACAAAATTGGAGGATACGCAGAACTCAAGAGCAGACCGGCCACGTTGATCTGTGGAATTTGAATTTAGCCACTCATTGTGTTTTGAATTACAGTCTCTACAAATAATGAATGAAACTTTTGAATCCTATGACTGAACCATACTAATGGTCTCCAAAAGACCGTCAATATAGAATCGTTGATATTTGGATTACGGTAAAGAGCAAATACATAAAAATTGTATAACTTACTGAAAATTTTAAAACAAAGAACTTCATGGCAACTACACTAAAAATTTTTCTGATGATAAATAGGTCGTCCGGACTTAGAGTATGCAGCCATACCTTGCACATGTGGGATGTTATGACGATAAATTAAGTCAGGGTCATCAAACCTAGGGATGGGCACAACTTTGTAGATCAAGAAAATTTGACCTTAAGCACCGAATATTTGAGTAAAGTACTTTGCAATTTTTCTTGCTGGAATGAGCAACAGGCCCAGGGTTCAGCTCAATGTCTCCCAAAAGAATTAAAATTAACAACATAAAATCAGAATCAAAACTAATAAATAAACTCATAACAACAGTAACATTGTAAAAATCAACAGAACAATAAACAACACCACCACCATCAACAACAGTATTTACATAACTCACAAAAATGCATGAACAGAAAACAAGCATGATACCGTACAGGAGAAAATAAACCAGAAATCATCAAAATTATTACTAATGCCGACCACACCATCTATACAGGAAAGAAGCCATTCATGTGCAAGAAATGTGGGAAAGCATTTTTCTTCACCAGTGATTTTACAAATCTTGTGAGAATCCATACCGGAGAGAAGTCATTCATATGCAAGGCTTCTCTCCAGTATGAATTCTCTTATGAAATGTGAGTTGATGTTTCCTGGAGAATGCTTTCCCACATTTCTTGCACATGAATGGCTTCTCTCCAGTATGAATTCTCTCATGAACTTAGTGCTACAAGTGTCTCGAATTAAGAATCTTTTTCGATTTTCTATTTTGAACATTTTTGTTACTTTGTCACAAGCAATTTTTATGATATGGCTAATTTGTCAAATTGAAAGGGTTTTCTCAGAATTTCATAATGAGCAATTTTGCTGGCCAGACCAGGGCAAATGTTTGTTATAGTAACCTTTCCTATGCAATCTACAAGGCGATGAAAAATTTAGCTGCCAGTAGCTGCCTGAATTCTTCAGTTCCATAAATGAAATGTTGCCTTCAAAAATTATGATTTCCTAATTATTTCATGTTTATACTTCAAAGATCTATCTATAAAGACTTAAATATAGATAAATAATAATGTCTATAACGAACAGAAATGTTTTGAGTTAATGCGTGAAGCAATTAAAAACAAAACTCTTACAGGTTTCAATAACAATAATGCAAAACCATTTTTTGTGGAAAAATTCAGTGATCAATCTATTAATGTTAATATTGAATTGTTTGCAAATTATCTGAAGAAACTGCACCAAAAATGGCTGAGTGTTAATCAAAGTAAGAGAAACTTGCCTTTGATGTCCATTAAAGGCGACCACATGGAATCAAAGGCTTCAACATCAAGAGGTCAGCCTACAGTTGTTTCTTTTGAAGCAGCTTCTGATAAAACTAAAAGAAGGAAGACAGCAGAGTTAATGGCAATATCACCAGATGGACTATATCTCGCAACTTCCAGTGTATTAAAAAAGAGGACTCAGTGATACATAAAAAAAGTTAGAAAAATTTAGCAGCATCACCAAAACACTATTCTCCAGATGAAGCACTAGCCCTAATGATGGGCTGTTTCCTAACAAAAAATACGTATCAGAGATATGGAGCAACAAAGAGGAAATGTGAATTGTATACACCCTAGTACCTAGTTAGAGAGGCCAAAAAGTTAAGGTGTCCTTGTTCAGAAAATTGGAAAATGACAGAGTTCTCTGCTGAGCTGAACTTGCAAGATGTTTTAGATCACACAACTAACAGAATTTTGAGATCTTTATACAATGAGCCAAGCAATATTACTGTATTTACAAAGGGTATCTTGATATCAAAGACAGGATTTGATGGTTCAACAGGTCAACAAATTTACAAGCAAAAGACTTCAAATGAGAGATTCTGCTAGTGAAGTTGGCATTTTTATGACGTGCATTGGTCCTTTGAAAATAGAGATAACTTACCCTGAAAGAAATTCCAAAATTATAATTTGGGAAAATCCTGCTCCATTTTCCACTTTTTATTGCAGACCTTAAGATTTTCGTTTATAAGGGAAACTATTGATAATTTGAGAACAGAGAATGATTTTATGGATTCCGCTAAGAAATGCCTAAACCTACAGTAGTTGATAAAGAATGTAAAGTATCCCATGAAGTATTTGTTACTACGATTGATGGCGAAACTTAACTTCTTTATCTACATTGACTTCATCCTTTCAGTGCTGTAGCATTTGTGGAGCAAGTCCCAGATGTATGAATGACATCAATCAGATTATGAAAAGAAAGATCTCTTAAGCCAGGAGGCTCTGGAACCTCAAATGTTCCTAATACTGCAAGGCTTTTTTTTATAAATTTACTGTAACTCTTAATTGAACGACTTCATAGAATCCTTGCTGTCCTGTCATCTGGGAAGGAAATGAATCCAAACAAATCTATGAAATATTCCACAGAAATGGCGAACAATACACAGAACATTATAGATGGTATTATATGTCTCAGTCGCTGCGCAAGATTTTAATTCAGGTAGCTGACTGTATTCAGCAATTCAACATACCTACTGGATCACTTTCAGAGGAGGCTCAAGAAGCTCGAAATAAAAAATTTAGAAGATACAGTGAGGGATTCAGCAGTAAATCATCAAGAACAGAGACCATTAAAGATCTAATGATGAGACTACTGTTCTTCAGATCCTCCTTACATAAGTTCCTTGAGGAACAGAACAGAGAGGAAGATGAGAACTCTTCCTGATGATGCTCCAGTCCTCTTAAAACTTGACGATGATGTAGATAGTGATTCAGATGATGATGACTATGATCACAGCTAATTATTATGCTTAACATTCACTGTGTAAGTACAGTAAAGCTGTAAGCAGGTATAGGCCTATATATGCTTAGTTTAATTTCTGTTTTTTAAAGTGATTGTTTCAAGTTAAAAATAAATTTCATTTCCAGCTGTTTTACACATAATTGTAGAAAAAAGTAACTCTTGAAAAACTATAAAGTACCCACAGTGCATACCTCCACCAATACGTTAAGGAAATAATTTGAAAAAGTTAATTTTGTAAAAAAAAAAAAAAAGTTTGTGGGCCTTTTCGGTCCCCTAGATCTTGATAAGGTGCAATGACTACTCTAAAAATCATATTTGATCCTACTTCATTGTTATATTCAGTTAACTTTAATGGGGGCAGGGGCTGATCGCCCTCCCCCCCTTCACCCACCACGAGGGAGACCATATAAGAGAAATATACTTAAAAAAATATATTTCTCTGTCCATTTTCGACCACTCTTAAAAATTCATCAAAATCCACCCATAACTTGCATACTGCCACTGATAGACATACAGGCAGAGAGAAAGACAGACAGACAGACATGTACATATAAAGGCAAAACATAACCACCTTGGTAGAGGTAATTTAGAAGAGTCATTTAAAAAAAATAATAACATTCTTGAATAAAACAACTAAAATCAAGTAAGGAACTATTTTTGTCCAAAAAATAGCCGTTTCGTCCCACTGTGCAATGGCAGCATGTGGAGGGGAATGCCGTCCCTAGCATCCTCCTCTCTTCTTACCTTTGCCCCCTTTCCTTGATTGGAAGGAGGGCTGCAAGGGGCGTGGCTGTGCACCCTTCCTAGCAGGGCCAGAAGAAGGCTGGGTGTTCTCACAAGAACTCTTCGAAGCCTGGGACTTCTTAGAACCCACAGAGGAAGTGCCAGTCTGACAAGAAGGTCGGGCCTCAGTGGCATGCAAAGACCTGGAAGACTTTGCCACTGCCTGGTGGACAAGACGGTCGTTGTTCTCGACTCGGCACTTGTCCTCCACAGCATCTACTAGCTCTCGAGGGAAGAGAAAGGCAGAACCCAGCAACGGTCCATTCCTCAAAGCCAAAGCCATGAACTTAGATTCCTGAGTTAGGACAGTGTCTTTCCTCTTCAGTACCATGTTTGCCCACAGGTTTGCCGTCTGGTGGGCCAGGTAGGTGATAGCCCTACCTCCTGACCGGCACAGTCTCCCGAAGGCGACTCCTCCTCTGGGGTTATGGAACCCAAAGAAGCAGCGACCTTGGACACTGTGAGAGATCACAGGTCCAACTACGAGACTGTCTGGAACACTGCCATGGCAGTCAGTTCCAGGTTTGCTATTCCTGTTGCATGAGTGTGATACCTTCCACTGCTGCAGTGACAGACCCGGACCCAGATAAACCAAGTCCGGGTCAACCTGTTTGGTCAACAAAGGCTTCTTGAAGGGTGTGTAGTAGTGCTTCTGTCGAGGTAGAGGAGGAAGAAGCATCTTAGCTGAGCAGCTAGAGTGAAGTGAATTCTCCTACCCTGATACCAGAGAGTTCACCTGCTCTAAGACCCCTTCAGTAAGATTGGACCATGGCAAGCCCAACAAAGCCCTGGGTTCCTTCTTAGGTCCCCAGAAAGCTTTGAGGCCAGACGATTGATCCATGGACGTGGCCATGGCCCCTTCCCCAAGATTGTTTTGCTGATGAATCAGTCTCACGATCTCTGCAAAAGTCCTCTGCATCTTGGGAGTGCCTGGGTCCTGAGGGAAAGGACCCTCAGGTCCTTCCAGAACACGGTCCTCCCGAGGAGAGCAAATGGGCTCACGTGAATGTGTGTGGAAGCTATTGCCGGGTGAGCAGACTCGTTCACGCGAATGCGAATGAGGACTGACCCAGGGAGAGTGATCACACAATCTCAGGCATGAACTTGGGCTGCTCTCCCGATGTACTTCAGTCTTTTTTGAGGCTGTGGCCTCTAGACAAGAAGATGACTGTGTGGGGGGCCTCCCCGAAGCTTCTTCAGGTGCACGGACTTGTGAGTCAGTTGCACCTGTATGGGACCCTGGCTGGGTACTCAGGCAAGCACTGGTAGGGGGTGAGGCAGCACCTGCATGCTTGTCACTCTCTCTTGAGCAGAGCCTGAACTGGCCCATAGAGCTGACTCCACAGTACCAGGAGAGGTGACTTGTGGTTTCAATGAAACCCGAGTACCAGGGATGACACGGCTCTCCTTGAAGGTCCATGCACTTGGAGCTCCAGAATCATGTACAGGATGTTCTTCATTTGCTCCCTATACCTGAGTGTCTGAAGAGACACGGCCTGAGGTAAGCGCTGCGCTAGTCTGGGAAGGTGACCTCCTGGGACTAGTATTGGTGATGTGGGTCCCCTTGGAGACCTGCGCACTCAGTGCTCCAGAGTCACAGGGTCTCAGCAGCCTATGGCACAGCCCCCGTGCCAGAAGAATGGGGAAAGCAAATGAGAGATCCCTTTGCCTCCTTCGTGGATGGAAGCAATCCTTCGGAAGCCCCATGACGGAACTTCTTCTGGGCAGGAGAAGCTGCCTTCTTCCTCTGCTGGTGAGCTTTGGAAGAAGGGGAGGCGGTGGCAGCAGATAACGAAGAAGACGACAAAGATGATGAAGACACACTTTCCGACTCCTCTTCTTAGACTTCTTCTTGGCAACCTTCTTTAACAGGGTGTGGAGGAGCTGATTCCCGATGGAGGGGAGAGCAGACGAAACACCTGACGGTTGGGGTGCCCAAGGGTTGACCATTGCGGGAGTGTGAGGCGACGTCTTATCAACCACAGCAGGTGATACTAAAGGAGGGGCATGTGTCATTACCATGGTTGACAAAGAAGCCTTCGAGAAGGAAGACAATGTGACAGTTGATGTAGTCACTGGAGGCATCGCAAGATCACGGGATGTTTTCAGATGACTCAGCAGGCCCTGCAATGAAGGAACACCCTAGAGACCCAGAGAGAGTCAAGTTTCCTGGAGTTCCTCGTTCTCCTCCACACCTGAAAGGGAAGTCGGGTTAATGGTGGCAGTCTCTCTTTGCTCTGAAGGGGATTCCTCCCCCTCCTGAATGAACAGAGACCACTAAGCAGAGATCATCCCTGTCCTCAGCACCCCCACGATGACTACCGCCTGAGAAAACACATGAAGACGACAAGGGGGAGATCACCCCCACAGGAGTGACAACCATGGATGGAAGTCTCAAAGGGGAAGGAAGGAACAAGAAGGATCGGTAACCAATGGAGACATTGGGGCATGCTATCACTAGATGAATCATTGGGAGCCTTCTTCTTGTACCTTCGCCTCTGCGGATACTTCACCCACTGCACAGGAGACCAGACTCAATACTCATCACACACATTATCCTGGGTACAGTCATGCCCCCTGCAACTGGAGCAGAGAGCACGAAGATCAACATCAAAGGAAGAGTAATAGCAGTTGCACTGCTTAAGGCTGGTCCCAGGACACACTGGGAACCAGCCTTTTGCTCAGATGGCTTAATATCATCCAGGCAGCCATTCGATCTTTTGTTTGAATGCTGACTTGCCTATTGGCGCAGAGATATAAGTTAACTTCAACAGTAGGTAAGATTCATCCCGAATAATATTACAGATTTTTAAAATAATTTGTATTTTTCCTAACATACAAACCTGAAGGTCTTTACATATGGATATTGCTTGCAGCAGTGAGCTGGAACAGCCGTTTAACTTTTAACATGGTAGTTAATACCGATGGTAGGGGTGGGAGTCCCGCCTACCCAGCAAGTAAGCATTCACTTTGCCTTTTGGCCCAGGGAGCAGAATGAGGGGTGGCATGATGGGTCATTAATGTAAAGACCTTCAGGTTTGCATGTTAGGAAAAATACAAATTACTTTATTTGTAATATGTTCCTAAACAAATACAAACCTTTGGTCTTTACATGTGGAGACTTACCTTTTGGTGGGGGGGTTTTGAGTAAATCTCTGAACCAACTGGTAGTTTGACTCACCTGGTTCTCTCCTGGTCATGTAGAGCAGAGGAAGGAGTCCATGCCTCTCATCTGTTGAGCATGTGGGATGCTCAACTGTCAGATTTCTGGGGCTTTCGTATTAATGAGTTTGTGTCACTGACTCAAAAAGGCCTTGGATTAACCAATTGTGTCAGAGACAATAAAAGGCTAATAAAACCTACACATTTTTGTTTTATTGTCAGCCGCTGTCTCCCCTTGCTAGAGAGAGGGGAAGACTTGCATTTATAAATCTACAGTATTTTAGATTATAGATAGGTCACTCAGTTATCTAATTCACCTGCACCTCATGCCCGTCCAGCACGTGATGGTTAGCCAACCGTCCCTCTGCCCTACGGGAGAGGAAGGGTATAAAAAGAGAAAAGGAGGAGGCCAGTCACTCACACACTCTCTTTTGCAACCATACTCTTTAGGCAAGATGCTACCTGTTCCTCTAGGGGAGCTGGGTGAGCTACACAATTTGTTGACCAGCCACCAAAGGACCCAAGGAAAAAGTGTCCAAGGACCCATGGGCAACATCCCAAAGGTAGAAGGAAGTGAATGTGGCTTGTCGTGACCACACTCCTGCCCTTAGTACCTGTGGAACCAATAGGTTCTTCCTGAATGCAAGGGACGAACTGATGTCCCTAACCTCGTGAGATCTACTAAGAGCGTACTCCCGTCTACTTCATCAGACATAGAGTACGTTTGCTTGATGGTCCCACGAAGCCAGAAACAAATAGTGTTCTTGAACACTTCTTTCTTGGTAGGGCCAGTACTAACACAGAGTCATCAGAACTCAGGTTTGAGATTTCCATTCCTCTTAAGATAGTACTGCAGCACCCTAACTGGACATGGTAGTATTACATCACGATCACTACCCACCAGGTCTTTTAGGGAGGAGACTGAAGGGGACTTGAATCTGGTGTCAGGGACTGATGGATTCTGAGTCTTTGCTATGAATTCCAGGACAAACTCGAGCATGACAGATACCCATCTCCGAAGGCCATATAGCTCATCAACTCTCTTTCAATTGTCAGGACAAGCAGGAACATAGTCTTGAGGGTCAGATCCCTGTCTGATGACTCTTGTAAGGGAGGTCAAGACTGTTCGAAGCTTCTCACCAGCATGTAGATCTCCCATGAGGGAGACTGATGCCCTTCAAGAAAAGGACTTGGCGAGGGCAGTTGAACACATGGGATGTTCAACTTCCCTATGTAGCCCAACAAGCTGAGACAGAGAAAAGCTTTTTCTCGGAGAAGAGGGACGAGGAAGTCCACTACCTGCTGCAGAATAGCTCCTACCAGACAGTAGAGCTACCAGGTCTGGATACCACTCGGCGTGTGGCCACTTGGGAGCCCTTGGAGTCATCCTGTGATTTGGGTGACCATGACCCTGTTGATCACCCGATGGATCAGAAAAAACAGAGGAAAGGCGTAGGCTTCAAAATTGTCCCATGGGTGTTGGAAGGCATCTTCTGTAACTGCTCATGGTTCAGGAACGACAGAACAGAACACCGGCAGCTTCTGTTGTGTCTGGTTGCAAAGAGATATATTGTTGGGAGGTCCCAAAGATTGGATAATCTTCCACAGTGTCTGGGTGTAGGGGCCATGTCCCTATCACCCGACCTCAGTGACTGAGCTTGTCTGCCACTATGTTCCAGTTCCCAGGAATGTACTTGGCTGACAGCTCTATCGAGTATGCTACTGCCAACTCGTGCACTTGCACCGCCAACTTGTGGAGCTGAAGGGAAACCAGTTCCCCCACCCTGCTCGTTGACGTTTGCTACTACCGTGGTGATGAGGGTACTGTTGCTCATCAGTCCCATCACTCGATCCTGAAACTCGTCAGGCTAAAATGTCGCCTTCAGTTTCATAATATAGATGTGGAAGTGTCTATCATCTCTGCCAAGCTGGTTGTTCCTGTCAAGACAGGAATAATTGTGCTGCCCCTCTGAACTTGCCGATACTCGAGTTTGTGGGGTAGACTCTAGTTGCTGCTGTATCTATAATCATGCCCAGATCCTTACATTCTGCTTGGGTGTGAGATGGGCTTCTGAAAATTGAATGGGACTGTCAAATCATGACAAAATTTGAGAAGTCTGTCTCTGTCCCGGATCAGCTGGATGATGGGTATTTGAAAATATTCATCCTAAAGTCCACTGAAAGCATAAAGTCGCACTCCTGATGGCACTGAGTACAGACCGTACCATTTCCATCTTGAACCCAGTTTGGTGAAAGAATAGGTTTAGAGGAGGAAGGCCTATGACCAGTCTCCATCCACTTGTCATCTCCTATGTGAGGAAAGACAGCTGTAAAACTCCTGGAGACCAATCTGTCCCAACTTCTACAGTGCCCTATCACCTTCACCTCTTCCCATAAGGCAAGGTTTGTCAGTGAGCTGGGAACATATGTCTGGAGGAGGACTGGAACATGAGTGAGGGGTGGAGGGAACATGAAAGTCTCTTCTTCTTATCACTTCCATGTTGCCCAATGGTTCGGCAGATACCCCTTCTCTTTATCCTTGCCCTTTAGCAGGGGCAGGAGAAGACTGGGTGTTCTCACGGGGGACCCTTAGAAGCCTGAGACTTACTAGGACCCAGGGAGGAAAAGCTAGCCTGACCCGAAGGTCAGGCTGCAGTGTCGCATGAAAACAAGGGGGTCTTGACCACTGCCTGGTGAACAAGCAGATCATACTTTCGATTCTTCACCTGTCCACCTAGGCGTCCACTTCTCCTCTACGGAAGAGGGAAGGGGAACCAAGTACTTTACATTACTGAGTGCCAATGCCAAATCAGAATCGACAAACCTGGTGACCTGAGTCAAGACAGCATCTCTCCTTTTGAGCACCAGGTTCACCCACAGGTTAGCAGTCTGGTTGGCTAAGTAGGGGATGGCTCTACCTCCAGACAACATCAGCCTCATGAATGTGGCTTTCCCATTGGAATTATGAGAAGCCAAAATGAACTCAAATTGGTATAATTATTTGAGGATGGGCGAGGATAAGTTTAGGGAACCGATGGCATTAATAAGACCTTATATTAAGAAATCAAACACCTGTATGAATCTATATCTCCTGCTGATAGACTGACCGACCACACTACGGTATTTAGCAACGAGGAGATCTTATGAGGTGGACTGTGCTCCATAAGGAATATATGAAGGTAAGATAGCAAGCATTTGGTAAAATTCACCACTGAGCATAGTATTTTTTACTCTCACCACATGTTTATATGATATGATGTCATTGTTGTTAATTTATTGGCTTTTATACATTGCTGAAACCAAGCTAATCATTCTGCAATGGGAACTACAGTTATACGTGGGTTCTAAACCATGTCTAGAGTGCATTTCTATCACCAGAAATGCTTTTCTCTAACCTCTTGACAGCACCACCAGGAGTCGAACTTGAGGCCACCAAGTGCCACAAAGGTGCGCTTACTTGACCACCAAGGTGCTTATCATTGCTATGATTAATTATTTTTCAGCCACAAAAAGAACTCGATAACCTTAACTTTCGTCTAGTATATGGTCCTATATTATATTTACATCAGGATTTAATAAAATCAATAGGAATATATAAATATATATCTACATTTATAAAATACAGTAATTTTCATACTTCCTATCTGTACAAACCAACAAAGATAAAAAAATAAATAAAATGTTATTTTCATAATAAAATAAATTTTTGAACATACTTACCTGGTAGTTATATATAGCTTAAGTCCCTGACGTCACGGCAGAATTTCAAAACTCGCGGCAATCGCCGATCGGTATCAGGTGAACCACCTGTGCGCCCTCTACCCAGGTACCTGGAACCATTCAACTATTCCTCAGATCTTCCATGCCCCTAGTCTCTAGAGGAGGAGGGTGGGAATATAATTATATATAACTACCAGGTAAGTATGTTCAAAAATTTATTTTATTATGAAAATAACATTTTCAAACATCTAACTTCCTGGTAGTTATATATATAGCTGATTGACACCTTTGGTGGAGGGTCAGAGACAGCTAACATCGTTGGAATTATAATTAAAGTTGCAAAACAACTCTAGGTTCCTACCTGTTAAGGAAGCTGACTTCAATATTTCTCATTATGTCTGCATTCCTTAAGAGATCAGCGATCCACCCAGGGGGCTGAAAAATCTCTAGGGGCTGTCAACGATTGTATAACCTTTATGTGACTAGACCTCCTCTCAATACCCTTTGTTCCGGGCGCTACCAGGAACTTTCATCCCAATGATTGTGGAAGACTGTGCCCAATCTTCACAAACAACCATAAAATTTCAACCATTCCAAGGCAAGAACAAAGGTATTGTTTTATGGAATTGGATTAAGAAACTGACTTCAATGAACTCGCCCCTCATTATGTCTGCATTCCTTAAGAGATCCAGCGATCCACCCAGGGGCTGAAAAATCTCTAGGGGCTGTCAACCGATGTATAACCTCTATGTGACTAGACCTCCTCTTCAATACCCTTGTTCCGTCACAAACAACCATAAAATTCAACCATTCCAAGGCAAGAACAAAAAGGTATTGTTTTATGGAATTGGATTAAGGAAGCTGACTTCAATGAACTCGCCCTCATTATGTCTGCATTCCTTAAGAGATCCAGCAATCCACCCAGGGGGCTGAAAAATCTCTAGGGGCTGTCAACCGGTGTATAACCTCTATGTGACTAGACCTCCTCTCGATACCCTAGTTCCAGGCGCTTCCAAGGAACTTTCAAACCAATGAATGCGGAAGACTGTGTCCAATCTTCACAAACAACCATAAAAAATTCTCCATCCCAAAGTAAGAAAAAGGGTATTGGTTTATGGGATTGTAGGGGGTATTACCCTCTCCCACTAGTAAATGCTATAAACGGACCCAGCGTATAGCAGTCTTCAGTATAATGTTTGGACTCGTTTTTAGACAGTGAGAGGTAAATACTGACTTGTTTCTCCAGAAGGTCGTGTCCAAGATACTCTGCCGGGACCTGTTCTGTTTAAGTACTACAGAGGTTGCAACTGCCCTGAACTTCGTGCGTTTTTACTTTCAGAATCTTATGTCCAAATCGCTACCTTTCATATGAGCTTCTTTTATCAACTGCTTGATAAAATAAGACAGAGCATTCTTCGACACCTGTACAGAGAGCTTTTTGACTGAGCACCAAAGCCCTTCTGAATTCCTTCTTAAGTCCTTTGTCCTGTCCAAGTAGTGCCTTAGAGTCCTTAACTGGAATATGACTTTCTCTGCCTTATACCCTGTAATGTCCGTTAGATTTGGAATCTCGAACGTTCTGTGTCAGGGTTGTGATGAGTATTCATTTTTGCAAGGAA
Organism: Macrobrachium rosenbergii; assembly: GCF_040412425.1. Lineage (NCBI taxonomy): Eukaryota > Metazoa > Arthropoda > Malacostraca > Decapoda > Palaemonidae > Macrobrachium > Macrobrachium rosenbergii. The sequence continues at coordinate 341,013 of NC_089774.1, forward strand.
TCCCTAGTTGCAGTGAGCAGATTGCCTTGTCTTGTCTAAAGTCCATATTCTCGCTGAGAGCATGTATCTCACTAACTCTTTTTAGCTGTGGCCAAACTGAACAAGAAAAGAGTTGTCAAGATGAGGTCTTCTTAAAAAATGTTCTCTGTAAGGGATCGAGCTTACTCCCCATGAGGAACCTCAGGACCACGTCTAGGTTCCATGCTGGTGAGTTCTGTACTCTCTCCTTAGCAGTTTAGAAGAATCTGAGTAGGTCCTGGAGATTCTTATTGTTTTATAGGTTTAAGTTTTTATGTCTAAAAAACTGCTGCCATCATGCTCCTATAACCCCTAATGGTAGAGGTAGGAAAAAATTAAGCTTCCTCTTACGGTGTAGAAAGAAGTCCACAATTTGAGTTACAGAGGTACTGGAAGAGGACACATGGTTGCTCTTGTACCATCCTCTAAATATCTCCCACTTGGATTTGTATACCCTCATGGTGGATGACCTCCTTACTCTTTCTATAGCACCAACCGCCTCTTTCGAAAAAACCTGTAGCCCTTGTAAGTTTTTTGATAGTCTGAAGGCAGTTACTTGTAATGCTTAGGGGTTTTGGTGATATCTTTCCAAGTGAGGTTGTTTGAGTAGACCTACTCTCTGATGTAGGCTCCTCGGGATGTCCACTATCCATTCCAGAACCTCTGTGAAACAATCTTTTGTCGGCCAGTAAAGGGTCACAATGGTCAATCTGGTACCCTCGTGTGAAACAAATTTTTGCAGTACCCTGTGTATTATCTTGAAAGAGGAAATGCATACACGTCCAAGTTGAACCAGTCCACCAGGAAAGCGTCTATGTGTATAGCCCGGGATCTGGTGCGGGAGAGCAGTAAGTTTCCAGCCTCTTCGTTTGCGCTGTGGCGAAGAGATCTATGCAAGGAAGTCCCCAAAGTCACCACATGCTACTGCACACGTCCTGATGTAGCGTCCATTCTGTTGAGAGGACTTGATTTCCTGCTCAGAATGTTCGCCCTCACATTTTTCTCCCCTTGGATAAAGCGGGTTACTAGTTTGACATTCTTCTCTTTTGCCCAGAGAAGCGGTTCTCTTGTTGTCTCGTATAGAGACCTGGAGTAGTGCCCTTTATTTGCTGATGTAGGTCAACGCTGCCGTGTTGTCGGTGTTGACCTGCACCTCTCTGTTCTCCACTGTGTTGAACCCTGAGAGATAGAAGGATTGCAGTTAGTTCCTTCTAATTGATGTTTAACTTCTCCTGCTCTCTGGACCAGGAGCCGAGACTTGTTATTTCCTAGTGTTGCTCCCCATACTGAGTCCGACGTGTCGGATAACAACACTAGGTCTGGGTTCCTCTAATATAGAGAAGGAACCTCCTGGAGCTTGACGGGGTCGTTCCACCACTGTAAATACGTCCTTATTGGTTCCGAAATGGGGATGCACTTGGTCTCCAGATCTATTTCCTTGTCCCAGTTCTGATTTAGATGAAACTGTAACGGCATAGAATTAACCTCCTAAGGAGACAAATCGTATCAGCGAGGAAAGGGTCCCCAGCAGACTCATCTATTCCTTCACCCGAGCATGTCTGTCTATAAAGTCCTGAAATTTTCTTAAGGCTTGTCCCGTCCTTGCAATAGACGGAAAATCCCGAAAATCCTGACTCTGAATCTTCATCCTAAGGTATAGAAACTTTTGAAATGGGATCAGCTGAGATTTCTATCTGTTTATCAGTAGACCTAATTCCTTCTATACCTAAATCGTGGTCTGAAGATCCTCCAGGCAGAGTGTGCGGAAGGAGCTCTGAGAACCAGCCTTCTAAGTACAAGGAGATTCTGATGTTTCTCGAGTGAAGAAAAAAACCTGCTACATTGGCAATCATCCTTGTGAAAATCTTTGTTAGACGCTTGATGCCAGTGCATCTTGCGTCCTGAGCTACCTCCACGTCTTGACTTCCAATATCTTGAAGCCTGGCGTCCTGGCGTCCAATGCCTTGGCGCTGACGTCTTGGGTTCATGGACGCTTGTCGTCATGATGTTTCACTCCTAGATGCTTGACGCCACTGCATCCAGCGTCTAGAGTTTCATTCACTATGTTCAGCGTCTTAAACTTCTGGATGTCTAGAAGCTTTAGTTGGACGTCTATTATCCTTCTTCTCTTTGCCTGGTTGTCACGCTTGTACCAGGGAAGACAAAGTCCGCTGCATATTTTATATATTAAAGCTATATGTGGGGCTTCCTGCTGTTGGGGACAGGTTGGGGAAGCCTCAGCTGCGACAATTATTTCCTCCTCATAGTCAATAATGGATCGTGGAGAGGGTTCAGCAGACAGTACCAATCCTAAGGAGGAAGAGGAGGATATGAAAGGCAGCACAGAGTCCGTTACGCTCTTGCAGCCTGGTATCCTGACTGAACAGGACTGTCTACGTTTGTTCTTAGTAGGAAAGCTACCCTGGGGCTGGAAGGGAAGAGCTCGGGCTGCTCCAGTGGCTACAACCTGAAGTCTATGAAGTTTTATCATGGCGTCCCTCAATATTGGGTAACTTGCTCTTGAGAGATCTCGACTCCAGAGCCAGGCGTCATCCCGTCTGCTAAGGCTGAAACAAAGGGACCGAAACTGGAAAACCTTTCCGTGGGCCGAACTTCAGAAAATTCTTGGAGTTCGTGCATGGGGATGTAAAAAAATCGCATCCTGGAGGTCAGTGAGGCCATCCAGTCATGCTGTCCGACCGCTGCTAGAACCGATTTTGTCGTTTCAATAGCGACCTTTGTTTATTGCACAGAAAAGTTGAGTGCAATCACGTCTAACACCGTCTCTAACCCCCAAGCATTTGGGGATCAGGAATAACCGAATGTAGAATCATGGGGGAATTCGGATCTTGAACTCTCTGTCTGGTCTCCTTTTTGCAACATCATAGACACTTGTTGCTATAAAGCCTTTGCCTTTGTTCTGTTGTTGCATTTGGCAGAAAAGTCTAATTGTCTTGTTAGTATAGGGGCCTCCTCAGGCTGGACAGTCTGGATCCTACCTCAGTCTGCAGGAAAAAGAAAGGCAGGTTCTCTTTCTTCCCAGTGTAGAGCCTCTTCTCGTTGCCATTCATCTACCCGCCCTAGAGGAACCTCTATCGGAGGGCACGACCACGAAAGGGCTGAGATACCTGAAACACAGGAGCCTCAGCCTTACTCTTTTTAGCGATGAAAGTCGTTGGTAGGACTTTTCTTGCTGTTTTTAGATATTAAATCTTACATGGTTTTCTGGGCCAAGGATGAAAAGTCCTCTTTGCAAATCTTGAGAGAAGAGGTGAGAGGAAAAAGGGGTATAAATCAGTTCTGATTTTGATTGGAGCGTGACCCCATTAGCCAGGAAAGAGCAAAGCAAAGATGGGTTCTTTTCTTCAGGATTCCCGCTGAGAAAGATGCAGTAGATTCGTTGGAACTATATCCGAGTCCTTTATCAATACACGACATCAGATATATGAGTTATTCGGTGTCAGTCGTGTTGAATAATTCCATCTTCCTTCCTGGGAAGGGGCAGGTATTTCCGGGCGAAGAACGATTCTCTAGTTTGATACTAAAAGCTAGACCTTGAGCTAGTTTGGTTGGAGGAAAAACAATGGCTGTCTTTCATTGTTTCTCCTTCGAAAGTATCCATTCTTCGTAAATGCTGCCCTCTTAGGCAGCCAAGAGTAAATTCTGAAGGTGGGAATGAGGAGCAGTCAGGTTAAATTTCTCTGGAAAAATTTCCGAAAATCGTTTCATAAGTCTTTTCAAGTCTGATGAAAGCTGATGGCCTTTTATATTGTCTTCGCCGGAAATCTCAACAATAGGATTCACAGGAGAATGCAAGATATTATCGTTCTCTTTTCCGATTTTCCGAAGGCGGTAGTAGAGGCGTCTTTCAAAATATCATCTTGGCGCCTGGCGTCCAGTCTCTTGCGCCTGGCGTGTTGGCATCCATTTTCTTAAAGCAATGTCTTGGCGTCCAGCTTAATGGCGCCTGACATCCTGGTGTCTAACTTCGACACTTGGCGTCCTGGAGTCCAGCTTCTTCGCCCGGCGTCCTGGCGTCAGCTCCTCGGCGCCCGAAGTCCTGGCGTCCAGCCTCTTGGCGCTTGATGTCCTGGCGTCCAGTTTCTCCGGCGCCTGGCGTCCTGGCGTCCAGCTGCGAAGCCCGACGTCCTGGCGTCTGGCTCCTCGGCGCCGAAGTCCTGGCGTCAGCCTCTTGGCGCTTGATGTCCTGGCGTCCAGTTTCGGCGCCCGACTCCCTCCTGGAGTCCTGGCGTCCAGACTTCTAACATTCGTTGTCCGCCAAACCTAGAGGTTAGGCTGCTTGAGAACTGGCGCCTGTGCGACATCGGTCAAAAGTTTCCTCCGGTTGACGTACAGCAACTGGTGGACGAAAAAACACTTTAACCTCGCCTTTCCTATGGCGAGGGTGGCGTCCTGGGAAGCGTCAACAGGTGCGCTCGAGGGACGACCGCTCGATAACTAAAGCCTCTTGCCTCCCTTCGTCTTTCGACATTTCCTTCTCACAGGGGTTGGTGAGCTTGGAAGAGGTCCAGGACTAGGAGCGCAACAGGACCGAGCGGCCGCACCTCCACTGCACTTGCACTAACAACATATTAACACTTTTATTTTTTAGATCTCTTATTGTCGATCACATATTATCCCTGTCTTCTGAGAGGATTTTTACCTGTTGGGGCAGGGTCTGAATGGCCAACAAAAACATGAAGTGTTGGGTCCTTACCTGTTTCAGTAGGGGTTCAGAGACTACCACTACGGGAGAAGGGGTCAATAGAATAGTTAGCAAGGGGAAAAAGAATTAACTATTCCCCGGTTATATCAAGAAGAGTGAGATACAGTACTCTTGGCTCTTCTGAGCCGTCTTCCATTCCGTTCTTCAGACATACTGAGTGGGGATCAAGGAGACTTTAGCAAGTCAGCTTGCATCCCCATACACATTTTCACACTCGATGAAGATAGATATGTTATAAGAAAATCCAAAAGCGAACAAGCGAAAGCCAAGCCAAAGTGTACTTCACCAAAATAAGTTGCGAAAAAACACAGGCTCTGCGAAATTCCATCGATGTTACCCGACACAGCGGCAGGAAGATCTGAAGAATAGTTGGAATGGTTCCAGGTACCTGGGTAGAGGCGCACAGGTGGTTCACCTGACTACCGATCGGCGATTGCGCGAGTTTTGAAATTCTGCCGTGGCGTCAGGGACTTAAGCTATATATATAACTACCAGGGAAGTTAGATGTTTGAAATATATCTATATATACAGGCATTACCCTATAATGAAATTACATCCATATATAAATTCAACTAGCCTGTCACAATTCCAGTCACTTATACAATACATAAATTCTCTTACATCTTATCTGTACAGACTTGGTATAAAGAATTAATAACTACCTTTATCATATACAGGGATTACCCTATACTGAAACTGACATCCATAAACGGAATCAACTGTCTCCAACTGCTAATTTGAATGTAGGTGACTGAGTCTGGAAATGAAGGGCTAGGAGTACCATTTAGTACAAATGAAGTGGCAGATGCATTATCGATACGGACCACAATCTTTGTATTTCAGTCAAGGTCCTTAACTTCCCCTTCACAAAGTCCCTCATTGATTAGACTTTCTTGTTGCACTCTGATAATGTCAGAGAAAGTTCACAGCCACTTTACCAAATGCATCACAATCATCTTGACGATTGGCATGAAGTCTCTGCCCCATCAGATGTAGAATTTCATCTGCCTTACTGGTGCTGGGGTCTTTCTTTTTCGGGAACGTTTCCTGGCTACTTCTGCCGACGTAATCTCGTCCAAATGATTTATTGGTGAAACTGGTTCCCTTTCATAGTCTTCAACAGTCTGGAAGTAAAAAGTTATGGTATCAGTTGAATCCATGCACTGCAATGAAACATTTGTTTCAAACCGGGAATTAAAAAATCAGATTCCATGATAGGAAAGAGAGAGAGAGAGAGAGAGAGAGAGAGAGAGAGAGAGAGAGAGAGAGAGAGAGAGAGAGAGAGAGAGAGAGAGAGAGATTCTCTGTTTAACCTACACATATTATTATAGTTTGAATTTCTTTTACCATGTTATGTGAACCAATCAATTGTCATGTGACTTGATTAATCTTATCTTGCCCTGACTATGTCGGTTTCAAACTTTCCTTATAGCACCTTGTTTTACTGTCATGCTATTTGATGAACCCATTATATCCATTTTTCTTTTTAGTTTCCAGATTGTGAGCAAGAATGGCTAAATTTTGCTAAACACTTTGAAAAACTTTGGCAATTTCCACATTGCATAGGTGTGGTTGATGGGAAGCATGTGTGGATCAATCCAAAAGAGACTGGCTCTTTCTATTACAACTATAAGGGATCTCACAGTTTGGCTTTGCTTGAGTCGTCAATGCCGATGGAAGGTTTATCACGGGTGACCTTGGAACAAATGGACGTATCTCAGACGGCAGAGTGATAGATAATACGACCTTTGGAGAGAAACTGAAGAATGGCACTCTGCCTATACCACCTGCCACTCCATTGAAAGAAAATATCATGAAGCCACATAGCTAAAGAGAACTGAACACAGCAAAACGTGTGGACAATCACAGACTATCATGTGCTCACCACATCACTGAAGGTGCATTTGGGATGCTCTCTTCTAAATACTGCACAGAGTCCTCAAAACTCCAATAAATCTAAAGCTGGAAACCATTGTCAAAGTATTATTATCATGTTGAATATTGCACAACTTCCTACACAACCCTGATAGTGATTCAGAAGCGGAAATTTCAAATGTTGGCCAGGTAGGCCTACATGATTCTCCACTTGTGAACCTTCAAATTAATCAGGATGGATGATCAAACACAAAAGGTGTAAGCATTCGACACCAAAATCTACACAAAAGCAACAAACGCAGGGCGGTGTCTTAATGCACGTGGGGAACACCCAGCAGCTTATAAGCGATCGGTAGTGGATGCTTATAATAGGTAAGCTATAACCCACTGCTCCACATGGCATGAGACCCACCTTGAAGTCGAGTCAAACAGCTCGTCATTATTATTATTATATTTCTACATTTCTTGTTATTATTGGTATTTTCCCTTTTTTTATTACTACAGTGAATAATATCATTGTAGGGTTTTGCAGTCTTCAAATCTCGTATTTAGCCTTCTGAACCTGACTTATGTAACCACCTATGGTCCCTAGCTGGAAATTAATCGTCTGCAATTACCATTATTATGAATTCTATTTTTTCTACTTCTTCAGCAACTGTGTGGATGCTGCCGATTATTATTTTTATTTATCATGTTACCTTATGTATCTAGATTGTGTGTATTGTATTTGTATATTCCATGTATATGGCCCTGAGCTGCAATAAAGGATATTTTTATCACTATTATTAGTTTCAAGATAAACTGATCGAAGAAGTAACAAGAGGAAGAATCGAACAGTTCTACATCAATGAAACCAGAAAACCATCGAACTAAACACAATGAAAGATTCAAGGAAGAGAAAAAGGCAATAACCATCATCAAGAGAGGAATAACACCTAAAGCACCCTTCGAACAGGTTAATGGACAAGCTTACTGCAAACCCAATTTGACAGCTTCTCTCAAAATGAGAAATAATACCAGCCCAAACCCAGAAAAGGAATACAGTACCAACGTCGTTTACTGCTTTACCTGCCCAGAGAGGATGTGTCAGTCCTCCACCACATTAAAAAGATGCCTACAGGCCCATAGAAACAATGGGTCCATCCACCAACACTGCACAGACCACCACAACCACAAACCTACGACACAAGAGCTAGTGGAGAATACAGATATCATCCACACAGAACATAGTCGCCATAGATTAATCATAGCAGAATCCGTTTGCATTTTATTATACAAACCAACATTGAGCAGACAACTAGAAGCGGAAAGATCACTCCCATCTAGCAGACGCCCAGCAACATAAAACACTAACATCAGAAACAACCATAACAACGGCAGCAACACCTTCTAAATCTCGTGCTTTCTCTTCCTACCATTGCCATTCCTCTCATCCTCGTAATCTGTAGGTTATATACATCTGCATTCCTATTTCTGTTCAGTTTGTTGCCACCAGAACACGTGGTTTTTGTTTTCACCATTTCTCACAAAGTAAATTGTTTTTATTATAAATTTTTATTGTATTGTGACTTTTATAACTGTAAATAAATTAAAATTGTTTATTTGGTACTTATTGTTAATGTAATGATTTATTGTATTATTACTGTTTTGGACACTATGTCATCCACACACTGTGACGAAACAACAGGATGCTATGTCCAGATTATACACTTTGCAAAGGTCACGACGAGTGACAGAACAACTGTGGTCTTGTGTTCCTCAGTAAATGGAACAAAGAGTTAATCTTCGATTTTTTTTGTCCATCAACTGAATTTGGAAGAACGGAGAAGATTCAGAAAATATTGTCAAACTAATAAGAAGCTGATCAACAATCGAAAAGCCATAGAATTCAACAAAACTCTACGGCATACAAGAAGAACCTTGCCATAAAAGCATAAAACAAACTATTTATATATCTATTTATCTATCAGTAAAGAGTAAGAAAGAGAGAGTTGGCCTATCTTCAACATCAAGTCGTAAATTGCTGTTTTATAGTCGACACAACAACCCAGAAACTGGAAAGAAACCGAATTAAAACAAATATTAAACTACAAAAACACCTCTGAGATGGAAGAAATGGTTTAATAAACCGAAATAAACCTTAGAAATATATCAAAACAACTCGAAATGATAACGGCACCATCACCTACCGATTGATAAACCACAATTTTATCATCGATATGATGAACCAGGGATTGAAGGACTGAATTCAAACGAATATAAACCCTAAACCTGTTAAATAAACTACACTAAGCCTCAAAAATATAAACAATTTACAGTATATTAAAATACGATAAACGTCATCTTATCAGGCTACAGACGACGTCACATGCAACACCAACCCCTTATTGTCCCCATAACATTGTTGCCTACTAGTTGCTATATGTACATCACAACTTCCACTCAAAACAATATACCAAATACTCAAAAGACAAATTCATAGAAATATAGACCAAATAAACCTGAAAATATATCTATAAAAAACAATAAATAACGTCACCATTGCCTACCGATGACGTCATGCATAACCTGATCCATCCCAAACCTACTAGTTCAATGGAGGGATTAATTGCAGAGCTCACACAATATTTTGCTCCTAAGGCACATAAGTACTTTGAATGCCATCACTTCAGACAAACATCACAGGCACCAAGTGAAACAACAGACTTTTTTTTTAACTAGGTTAAAGAAACCAGATTTTACTTGTGAATCTGTGGCACTAATATCTTGGATCATCCATCTGCCTTCATGACAGTCTCTTCATCCATGATGTGTCTGTCATGGTCTAGGCCTTCAGTGGCTGCGGAAATTAATGCTATTGGTAGGTCTTCATCCAGCTCGGTGTCGTCTGCGTCAAGTGTTGTCCTAAGTGCAGGGAACTGTGACAGGAAGTCGGTGGTGAATTTCATTTTCCCTGGCAGATACTTAACACTGAATTTAAAGTGTAGCACTTTTTCCTTCTGTCTAAACAATCTAGGGTTAGCTACATCTTCCAGGGCCTTATTACCTAGAAACTTGACGAGTGGGCGGTGGTCCGTGATGATAGTGAGGGTCGGGCATCCTAAAAGGAAGAGTTTAGCCTTCTTAAGGCACCAAACTACCACTAAAACCCACCCTTCCACGGCTGCATATCCTTCCTCGGTGGGCGTAAGACAGTGGCTACCACATAAAGCAATCCTCCATTCCCCTTGAAGCAGAAGGGGTACTCGGCTGAGGTTCACAAGCAATATTGCTGGAGGATGATGAAACCTATCCCTTCTTTACTCCAGTCTGTAATTGCTACTGTAGGACAGGCTTTATCATAGTATGCAAGGACTTCTTTGGCCAGCTGGCACATGGTACCCTGTGCTTGTTCAAATCTTGTCTGCAGTTAATCATCCCAATAGATGTGTTTCCCTGCAGGTTTCTTTAGGAGTTCTCTAGAAGGGTCCATGATGGGTACTGCAGCGAGAAATGGTGCCAACTGGTTCACGAAACCGTGCCACGACCTGAAGTCGGTGACAGTTGGCTTTACTGGCATGGAGAAGTTCTTGATGGCTGCTAAGTTTTCTTCCACGGGTTTATGGTAGTCCCTTCCCAAATGAAAGTCCACAGGAGCTACTTCTCTTCTACAAAATAAAAATTTTTCAGGCTTAAGTGTAATACCTCTTCTTGAACACATCATCAGGATGTCATAGGTGCGCCAAAAGGCCGCCTCTACATTTGCATCATAAAGAAGGGCGTCGTCGACACACTTGTATTTCTGGGGTACCTCTTGAATGGCATCATCGAATCGATATGTGTAGGCATCCAAGGCAGAACAGTGGCCCATGGTTGTCCTGCGGTACTGGTACTGACCCCAAGTCGTGATGAAGGTAGAGAGCTTGTGACATTCCTCATCCAGTTCTACTTGAAGAAACCCCCAATAAGCGCCAGCGACAGTCCTGAAGAAATTCGGTGGGACTCCTGATACCATGTCGAAGGGCACAAGCGTAAGGTGCATCTTTCTCATACAGCATGAGTTAAGTCGCTGGTAATCGATGGTGCATCAGGGCTGGTCAGACTTCTTGGCTACTACCACCATACGAGCACACGACTCTGTTGCCTCTCCGGGGGGAACGGGTTGCAGGACCCCTGTTTTTACAATTTCGTCGAGTTGGGGTTTAACTTCATCCTTCCAATGCTTAGGATTGACACTGGAGTGTGGCAGGCATACGGTACAGCTCCAGAGTTGAGATGGATATGATGAGGCTTGCCTGTCATCACAGGAAGAGGTTCCCTTGAGGTGTTGAAGGTTGAGGATGAGAAATGCTGCAGTAACAATTTCTCAAGTCTTGGAACATTCTCCTCTAATGGTGGAAGAGGCACTGTCGTTGGTTTTGGAGGCATGGTAGCCGTTGGAGCTGTAGTTGTGTCAATGAAGGCACTAGGCCCATTACGTCCAATGAAGCCATGGAAGGAGTGTGATGAGGGAATTTCTCTGGTAATAGGCCCAGTTCCTTACAGGTTGTTACAGTACTGACAGGTAGAAGTGTTTAGCTGTCTTCATGAAATAAACGTCCTGCAGGTAGCCAATCCCATGCACTTCAGGGGTACATCAGCAATATCCCTCAGGCCAGCCTGGTGTTGCAACAGTACAGGTCGCACATTAATTAGTGAAAGCAGGGAGGGTCCCGCTACACACACTTGGGCATCCGTGTCCGCCACAGTGGAGGCAAACTTACCACCCCTCCCGTGATTATGTTCGACCTCCACCTTGATCGTGGGTTGAAGAGTATGGGGGGACTTCAGCCACTACAACAGCTCCTGAAATGTCTACAGAGGCTGCAGGCCCCTCTGTATTCTTCTTATTGCTTCTGCAATATTTCTTCAGATGACCTACCTTCTGACAACGTGGCATGTAAGGGATTTGGCTGGGGAAGAGACCCTGTCCCGACCATGTTGACCTCCCCAATTACTAACTTCAGTGTGTGAGGCTCACATTACCATTGGTATTCTAGGTCCCTGCAGCTTCCAGTGCAGTATCCAAGTCAGTGTTGGTGCAGCCGTATTAGGAAAATCGCGCCAAGATTTCCCGTAAAGTATCAATATTATTAAAGATATTACATGAATGAAACACTTGTCTTTTTAATTCCTGGTTACTAATGCCTACCATAATTTTACGTAATAACATGTATTCTGACAGGTCAAAATCACAATCAGGCATTTGAAATCACGATAAGCAGCTTTCTGTGTGCACTTAATAAAATAATTGCTCACTGACTGATCTGGCCCTTGCATTATACTAAAAAAATCAGAACAATGCACTGCCTCACTTGATGATCAAAGCACTATTTTTTCTATAGCATTGAGAGCTTCCTTGGGTGTGGTATGATTCCAAGGAGCATCAGTAAACCTGGTGTTAAAGGGCCTGTTGAAGGGCAGGGATGCAGTGTAGCCGGACATGATGAACAAAAACAAGTTAATTATACCTTAGTTTTACCAGACCACTGAGCTGATAGCTTCTGTAGGTGGCCACCTGCAAAGTTGCAACCAACAGGACATTGAGTGCCTCCAGAACTGGAATTCAGCCGAAGACATCTCAATCTCGCATTTCTCTGTGGCTGACGACTGTGGAATCCTCGGAAGGGAGGCCACTCCTGTATTCAAGGAGGCACGAATGAAGTCAGCCTGAATCACCTGTTGCTGTGCTGATAGGACTGCCTGAGCCTGTAGTATGGACAGAACAATATTCCTGTGGATCATTAAGCTTCTCTGGGTGGCACAGATGGCCTTTGAGTCCTTGGGGTCCCAGGAGTTTTCCTGTGGGATGGGATCATTGCCGTTTATTATTCCTTATCAAATTGTTAAGGTATTTCATGCAAAAATAAAAGGATATCTTGGCAAAAAATTTATCACATAGTCTGGAACATTAACACCAGAGCATTTTATTTCAGAAGACAGTGTCCTTAAACAGTGTTTGCCTTCTGTCAGCTTTTCCCCATGTACAGCATTAAAAAATTCCCTCCTCACAACTAACTGAGGAAAAAATTGGCTAGTGGGTGTACACAATTTTCCCCTACTAACACATGTTATCCACGAATCAGCCTAAGGTTCCATTTTATTATTTTTCTTTCCCAAATCAGGATATTTCATTGTAAATTTTTGACAATATATCCACCAATGTACCTCAGAGCCTCTTCTTCAATCAAGTCCTCGGCATTTTAATTGGCGGTGTGTGACAATACAATTTTGGGCGATGTCATGCCCATACAGTGCACGCACTTACGCATACATGCCCATAGAGGGATGTGCAGAGGGGGGATGAGAGTGGCGAACAACTACCCTTCTTTCCCCTCCTGATCTCTTGACCTTGATTAATGGCTTCTCTGGAAAGAGGTACAAACGAGATCTAATAACACCTTCAGCTATTACCATACGTGATATGTGCAATACATTTATCAAGAGCAGTTTCATGTATATAAGGATATAAATGAAATATTATAACTAAAACAGTACAGTACTCTAAGACTTCATACTAGAATCATAGTAAAAATCAGACAAAATAATGTAAGAGTGTCATTATCAAATTAGATGTGGTTCTTTCGCCCTTATTATTACATGCAGTAGAGACAAAATACATAAACATGTGAATATATTTGGATTTCACATGAAAACAGATATAAATACAGCAACATAGTTCTTGTCTGTCGATTACCTGACTGACGGCAATTCACAACGAAAAATCAAATCAATAATTTCTTATGATACTAATAACTCTACTGTAAGAGAGAGATCACATGGAAACAAGTGAATGCATAAAAACAGAAAAAATTGTTGTGAGACGAATTTCTCACACCTTGAATTCTGAGTGATGTTTATCAGTACGCTAGCCTTGGCCTTGGTGTGATAACCACCGACATACATGAAAAGATTCACATTATGGAGTAAACTGATAATAAAGGCAATAAAACCATTTTTACCTTATATATTATTGGCATATCTTCATAATGAATAGTCTATTCAAAGAATAATTCCATATCAATGAAATCAACTTGTATCTATGCGAGCCCAGCTGAGGGAATGTAAACTTCGAGTTACGGTTGCACTCACAGCAGCCTTTATCTTTCGGTAACCTTTGAGTAATTTTAATGGTAGTGCATTACAGTAGTACAGTAATAACATTTAGGATAACAAAATTTTTTCAGGCTGCTTGTAACCGTTTAGAAAATTCAGTCACATGAACAATAGTTATCATACATTATCGTATTGTTGTTAGGGGTTGTTTGTGACTGGCGATGAAACGTAAACAAAACAATGGTTTCCCTTTTAGGCGATGTGTGTTGGAAAAACACGATATAGAATTTGCTTTGTTATTCATTTATTTTGAATTTCTAAGGACACGGCAAGTAAAACAGCACTTGTAATAACACCATCTTTTCATGACCAATATTTCATAAGATACATGTTTTTGCAAAAGCTAGCCCATACACAGATGGTTTTGTAATTTAACAGTCGTCTTAAACTACAGATATGAGATAAATTCATGAAAGTTTGCCATAATTTTTGACCTGGTCTTATCTAAAGGTCATCTTATACACTGAAATATACTGTACTTTACGTAATTTTTAGTGGCATGGTGATCCATGCAAACAGTTCATCTATATGTTGCATTTCTAATGTGCAGCTTAAACAGAATAATACAGTACTTTGATAATTTACAAAGCAAGTCCTGTCTCAACACTCCTGGCTGGTTAGCTTAAAACAGAATACAGTAATAAAGCTAGTCCACTGTATCCAGTGGGATAATATGAAACATTACAATTTACCAACGCTTTACATTCTTTGTAGAATATTAAAACCAAGAACACATCAAAAAGTAATCAAATAAAACTGCACTTAATTTTCACTGATGTTTAATGAAAAAATCAATCTTTTTATTTCCACTATGCATGACATTTCATGGAAATATTCAAGCTTACAACTACATATACAAGTGCATATGCATAATGCTAAATAACCAAAGGAAGAAAAATTCATGTCACCCAGTGACAAAACTAATTCTCAGTTTGGAAATCACACAAAAAGTACATGGGAACAAGAAAAGTGAAGTAGATAGACACCAGAAAATTTCTTAACCTAGCACTGAACAGTGCTCGAGTACAATTGTAGAAAAAACGAAAAATAATTTATTTTACATTTTTATAAAGGTTACACTACCTTTGGTTCTGTCTTGACTTCTAATAAAGGATCTACAAATAAGGAGCCATCATCTGTGTATTCAGTAAGATCCTCCTCCCAATTCTCCTTCTCTTCTTTAATGAACAGCAATGATAACAATTTTTCAGTGAGAATCCAATGTAACTTTCTTCCATTTGGAATACTCTTGAATAAAATATCACCAGTAAAAAAATGCTCTCAACAGTACTGTCTATAACACAAAATCAGAATAACTTCCCTGTAAAAACTAATGGGATCCTAAGACTATAAATATGGTTTTTCCTTTTTATAGTCCCACCGGTTGCTAATGTTTTTTTATAGATTTTGCAGATAAGTTCACAATAATTGTTTCCACTTCCAATGCAACTTACTTTAGGTTGCAAAAAATTTACAAAATCTGTCGGTGCAACTGAACATCATCTCTGATGAATGACTTTGCTCATGCATTTTGACACTTGAAAACACTATTTTGGTATTCATAACCAATGACTGTGTTTTATAGATCACAAGACAAAAAAAAAAATGCAGTGTAAAATATTAACATCATATGTTACGAATCTACGAGAAAAAAACTGTTTTGACGCTATATGAAAGGATGAAATCTTTCTTCTGATTTAACACATTCATTCTACGATGGACCTAATGAAAAAAAATTCTCGGGAACCAAGTGCATATGCAGTATATGACTTCTGTCTAGTATTAGTTTTCACACACCTTTTGAGACACCTTGATTCAAAATATCTCCTTTGGCATTCATGAGATGTGAATCGATTCTCTCCAATAAGGCTTCTCATAAGGTTTTTGAGAGCAGAGGAATACTAAAAATCTTTTTGGCATTCAGCACATTTAACTGCCCTCTAAATATTATGCATTTTCATGAGTAATCTCAAAGTATTTCAAATTGTCTAACATTTTTTACATTAGGACTGGAGAATGTTTATGTCTAATATGAATCCTTGTTTGTTTTAAGATGACTTAAACCTGAAAAACTTTGACATACACAGCAAGTGAATGGATTCTATCCTGTATGGGTTCTCATGTGTCTTGTGAGATTACTTGATTCAGAAAAACTTCTTTGACATACAGAGCAAATGAATGGTTTTTCTCCTGTATGAGTTCTCATGTGATTTTTGAAATTACTAGATTGAGAAAAACCTCTCTGACATACCGAGCAAGTATATGGTTTCTCTCCAGTATGAGTTCTCATGTGTGTTTTAAGATCACCTGAATCAGAAAAACTTCTTTGACATACTGAACAAGTGAATGGTTTCTCTCCAGTATGAGTTCTCATGTGCCTTGTGAGATGACCTGATTCAGAAAAACTTCTTTGACATATAGAGCAACTATAAGGTTTCTCTCCTGTATGAGTTCTCATGTGTGTTTTGAGATCACTTGATTCAGAAAAACTTCTTTGACATACTGAGCAAGTGAATGGTTTCTCTCCTGTATGAGTTTTCATGTGTCTTTTGAGATCACTTGATTCAGAAAAACACCTTTGACATGCTGAGCAAGCAAACGGTTTTTCTCCTGTGTGAATTCTCATGTGTGTTTTGATATGACTTTTTTGAGAAAAACTTTTTTGACATATGGAGCAAGTAAATGGTTTCTCTCCTGTATGAGTTCTCATGTGTTTTGTGAGATGACTTTGATAAAAAAAACTTCTTTGACATATAGAACAAGTATATGGTTTCTCTCCTATATGAGTTCTCATGTGATTTTTGAGATCATCTGATTCAGAAAAACTTCTCTGACATAATGAGCAAGTGAATGGTTTCTCTCCTGTATGAGTTTTTATGTGTCTTTTGAGATCACTTGATTCAGAAAAACACCTTTGACATAGTGAGCAAGTGAACGGTTTCTCTCCTGTGTGAGTTGTCATGTGTGTTTTGAGATGACTTTTTTGAGAAAAACTTTTTTGACATATAGAGCAAGCATATGGTTTCTCTCCTGTATGCGTCCTCATGTGTTTTGTGAGTTGACTTTGATAAGAAAAACTTCTTTGACAAATGGAGCAAGTATATGGTTTCTCTCCTGTATGAGTTATCATGTGTATTTTGAGATCACTTTGACAAGATAAAATCATTTGACATATAGAGCAAGTAAATGGTTTCTCTCCTGTATGAGTTCTCATGTGTTGTTTGAGATGACTTTGTTGAGAAAAACTTCTTTTACATATAGAGCAAGTATATGGTTTCTCTCCTGTATGAGTTCTCATGTGGGATTTCAGGTTGCACATCCTTGAAAATGTCCTTTGGCATTCAGCACAAGTTATTTGCTTCCCTGCTGTGCTGCATCTCTTTGAAAATACTTCTTTTCCACCCAAATATCTATTTTCTTCTGCAATATTGATCTTTCTGCCTTCATCATCACAGCTTGGAGAGCTGTCCTCGTACTTAATAGATTGGGATGAACAGTTCACGTCAAATTCACTTTGGTAAAAAAATTCTGGCTCTGTCTTGACTTCTAAGACGGGATTTGCAAATACAGAGCCTTCATCTGTGTTTTCAGTTAGATCCTCCTCCAAATTCTCCTTCTCTTCTTTGATTAACGGCATTCCCACAGGATGTTCTACGTACAATACTCAATCCTAGTCAGGATCTGATGAAATTTTCCTCGTTTGGAATACTCTGAAATAAAAGAAAAAAATCTGAGAACACATGTTCTGAATAGCACTGTTGATAACATACATTATGAGAAATTCAAAATAATTTAATGTTTTGCAGTATGGTCTTTCTTCAACTCTAAAATAATCATCCTCTGGGAAAACAAATATCACAACGCAATGATCATTTGGACACATTTTGTCTCAAAAGAAATAAAACAGCCTTGGATTCTGTTTGGAACCAACAAATTCATTCAAGCCAAAGTTAGTTGACAATTCAACCAGCTTCTACCTTTCCCACAAATTCCCGACTTACCCTAATTTTGTCAAACAAGCAGCCTCTTTCCTTGATGAGTTGAGTATTATAAATCTGTTTACAGAAGAATGTTTTTTTTCTTATGCGAACTGCACGTGCATTTTGAGGTGATTCTAATGAAAAAGCTACTTGGACTTATGAGTTTTCATGTGCCTTTTGAGAACATGGGATAGAGAAAAACTCCTTCGGCATTCAGCACAGGTGAATGGCTTCTCTCCAGTATGGGTTCTTATATGTACTTTGAGAGGAGAGGAATGATAAAAACCTTTTTGGCATTCAGTATGGATTTTCATGTGTAATTTCAGGCTATTCAAACGTGTATAACTTCTTGGACATTAAGAACAAGTGAATGGCTTCTCTCCGGTATGATTTCTGATGTGCATTTTGAGACTTTCAGAATGATAAAAACCACCTGGACATAAAGAGCAAGTGAATGGTTGCTCTCCAGTATGAATTCTCATGTGAGTGTTGAGATGATTTAAGTGAGTAAAAGTAATCTGGCATTCAGTTCAATGCAAGCATATGTTCTCTCTCCAGTATGAATTCTCATGTGGATTCTGAGATGACTCAAGCGAGAAAAAGTACTTTGACATTCTGCAGAACGTCATGTTGGTTTTCCATAATAAAAATACCCACATTTTGTCATTACTTTTATCAATATTACAAGATGATTTCTCATGACATAGTTTTCTGCAAGACATAAGTAATATGTGAGACCCATCAGCAATTGCAGTAGGTAGTGGTATGTTTTCTTCTTTAACACTCTTCTTTCCACATTCCACGTCAAAACTTGTATGGTCTTCTTCACTCTTTATGGGTTGGCACATATATTTTACATCAACTTCACCATTATCAATATATTCTGGCTCCCCTTGACTTCTATGGAAGAATCTACAAATAAAGATCCATCAATTGTGATTTTGGTATATTCATCCTTCAAACTGTCGTTTTGTTGTTTGAGTAAAGGCAAAACTGAGTTTCCAGCTTCCACTCCCAAAGGATGCTGAATATACAGCTTTGAAAAAAAAGTCAGTTTTATGTCAATGAATATTCTGTTCCATTCACGAAAAGCTCTCAAAATGAACAAACTACTGCCAAACCTTTAGATAGTGAAATTGTTGGAATGAGAGGAAGCACTGAAGTAAACATTTTTCATTCACTTTATCACAAAATGCACATCTCACAGAATGGTAGGCTGCACCCAGGCCTTTTGCAAATTCAAAATAATCCTGGCTCACTTTCAGCCTGCTTTCAACGATACTTCATATCAAATATTCTTATAAAGAACAAGACTCCTCACACCACACATGAATCATTCTGGCACAGACATAAAACACAATTATATCAGTTAAAAACCAAAAAATTTCATAAGACCAACTACACTTCTTGGCATCAGAAATTATTTCTAAATTAACAATGGTATGTACATTCAACCCACCCAGGGTTTGCATGCTCTAAATTTGCAGAATTTTCTGTGGAACTTATCTATTAGTTACTTGCGGGAAAACTCACCCATTTGCAGATTTTTTTGTAGAGAAATATTCTGTATTTTCATGTTATTTTTGTGACTAAATACTGTACTGTACCTACATATATATTTTATGATAAAATAATGATTTACAGTACAAATTTTCAGATATTATCAAGTTTAATAAGGTTAAACAATAACATTAAATAATAAAAATAATAATTCTCTCTCTCTCTTACTGAGGTGACAGAACTTTAATGCATATGTAATATGTATGTTTATTTGTTTTGTATGATAAATGATTTACTAATTTTCAAATATTAATATCAATGTTCTAAACATGGCAAAATATCAGTTCATTAAAGAAAACATAGTGAATTAGTAAGACTTTAGTTCAACATAAATTCTTTCCCTCACCTTTTACCTAAAGTAAAGCTTGGGAGTAGGGGTGTAATCTGTCAAATATGTCAAACATCTTGACACACTGACCACAAGGATAGAACTACGAAGGATACTGAAATCTCTCTTTCTCTCTCTCTCTCTCACTGAGATAGATTCTTTATGCATTGTAACACAAGTTTATTTTTTTTCTATATATACTGTAGTTTTATAGAAAGACGTGACGTTACTTTGTTATTAACTTTTTTCATATTTTCCATGCTATAATTAAAACTTTTTGCATTTGTATAGTAAATCATTAAAAATTTTAAACAAATAAATATCATTCCCAGTCTTTTTTCTAGATTTTTCAGGGCAAGGGGGGGGAGGAGGCAAGTATCTGTTAATTAACTCTACATACTGACCACGAAGGGGAGCGTTGCCCACAGAAGGTCGCTGAAATCTCTCCCTCTATTCTCCTTCATAAATCATGAATTTCCATCTTTTGATATCTAACGTATGAATAACTTCTCTCTCCCTCTTTCCAAAGTTATTCTCTTTTTCATTGTCATAATATTTAAGAACAAAAACCCTCTCTCTCATGCCAAAGGGTACCCAGAATGTGTGAGATGGATAGACAGATATATAGAAAAGGAAAGTGGTTGATAGAAGATATACTCTCTCTCTCTCTGTTATGGGCTGGAAGGGTTAGAAGTACATACACATATATTTTTAAGAGTAAAATGTTCAAGGTGAATTTGAAATGATATTAATAATATCATTTCAAAGATTAATACAGTAATAGGATAATAGTTTAAGGTATGTATGATGTAGGATGCTAGTTTAAGGTATACATTTGGTATCTGAACTTTCAAGATAGGCAGTTATAAGCATTTTTAGAGGGGGGGGTGTTAACTATTTACCAATTTTAACTATTTGCTAGGGGTTGCATCCCCCACAAATCTGGATGGTTGACCTGTAGTGGCAAGCAAAATATTCAGTCATTAACACAAACTGTCATATCTTACATAGAGTAATTTATTGTCAAATATTTTCAATATCTGATCTTTTATCTTCGGTATAAAAGTCCTGTATTACTTTGGCAATATGATGTTAATAACAAAAATGCAGTAAAAATATTCTCAAAACTACTAATTCTTAAGGGGATCGGCCGCCTAAAAAAACCCAATAATCTTTAAAAAATTCGATTTGCTGAAAAAAATTCTATGGCTTCGTATAGGGTTCAAGAATGTGTCCACGAAATATTATGCTAAAATTTGCCGTATTTCTCTAGTTATGGCCTAAAATGTCACAATAACTATATACCCATAAAACACCAGTAGCGCAAATGATTTAGTCTGGTATAGTTTTTTGATATATATATTACGAAAACTTCCTTTGAAATGAAATGTATAATGTCAATAATATCCTACTCGGCACCTTTTTAGTTATTCCTAGCCATGACAACGCACACGCATACCATGACGCCGACTGTAGCCGAGAGTTGCCTATAAACTTCCAAGCTAGAAGGACACGTTTTTCATGCTCGCTAGCCTTGACTGAACTCTGTATTTTCTGCTGTGTTTTGTTTTTTCACCGTGCCTAAAAGGTCCAAGAGTTCACTTCATGCTTCTAGAATGCGGAAAAGCCAAGTGGAAAAGTCCAGGCGAGAAGTAGAAGAAAGAGTTCAAGAAATTAGTGCCATAGAGGGGAATGGAGCGACGGAGAGAGAGAGAGCTGTCGCCCATCAAACAGCGCAGGCAGCGATCTCTGCTGACCAGAGACCAACCACATCCACCCCTAAACGCCTTTTTATTTGTTCGTCACTACCAAAGGGCAAAGATATTTTAGAAAAAGAAAGCAGTAGCTCGGAGGCTGATATTATAGACGATCCTGAAAATAAAATGATCATAATAAGTGACGCAAGACTTGATGAATTACTTGAATCACGAATCCCTAATTGTGAATGTAAAGTAATTCCCAGGATCCATTTGGCAAGGGATGGATTCGAGACACTAATAAAAAGTGTAGGCAACTATGATACCTGAGTAATACCTTGCAGCAAGATCAGACAGGTGGGGACCAGGAACCTAAAATTTATAAGAATGTGTCTTAGGCACATAAATAATCAATTAATATTCTTATTTATAATCATTTTGCATTAATTAATACCCAAAAATAAAAATTAAAACCATAGAATTAATTGTAACACACTCTTTGAAGTCCCTTTTACTTTTTTTATGTAACTAAAACTTTGAAGGCCCGTTTCTCAAAACATAAGTTTTTCGCCTTTAAAATGCATCTCCTCCCTTAGTATTGGACCAATCTAAATGAAATTTTAAATATAACATGGGGAAACATGGTAGATTAAAACAAAGCCGGGGATTTTAATATTTTGAGTTTCTGATTTTTGGCAATTTTTTTTCTGTAATTTTTCCGGGAAAATTTCATTAAAAAAAAAAAAATTCATATCTCGAAAAATAATTGAAAAATCAAAATCCCCGGCTTTGTATCGAAGGTCCATATGTGTTTTATACGTGGTTCAAATCTCATCCCTTAAAACCAAAAAGCAAAGGAGGAGATGCATTTTGAAAATGGCCATTTTGGCCGAAGAATGCTCTGGCGTCACAAAACCTAAGGTCACTGAACAAAAATTTTTCCCCAGAAGTTCCACACAATATCCTTTAACAAACCCCCTATATATCAACAACCTGTCATTAAAAAAGTCGGAAACCGGCCGATCCCCTTAAAGTAATTTGTATTTTTCCTAACATACAAACCTGAAGGTCTTTACATACTATTTAGTTTGTGAACTTTCAAACAGGTAGTTAACTAATGACGGCATGGATGGAAGCCCTGACAACTCATCAATCTGCACTCCACTTTGCCTTTTGGCCCATGTATCAGAATGAGGGGTGGCTGAGGTTGGCCATAAATGTAAAGACCTTCAAATTATTTTAAACATCTGTAATTTGTTCCTACAAAAATACAAACCCTTGGTCTTTACATAGGAGACTGGTAGTTAAGCTCACCTGGGCCTCATTTCCTGGTCTCAAAGAACTGAGGAGTCCCATGCCTCTGATCTGTTGAACATTTGGAATGTTCAACTGCCAGACTTCTGGGCCTTTTCAATTATTGAGTGTCATTATTTCAAAAAGGGCTTGGATGAACCCAAAGTGTCAGATAATAAAAGCTAAAACAACCAACAGGTTTGTTTTGTTGTCAGCCTCTCTCTCCCCTTGCTAAAGAAAGGGGGAGGACTTGTACCTAATAATCTACTCTAGATTATAAACAGGGTACTCAGTTATGTAGGCTCACCTACTTAACAAGCCAGTCCAGCAGTGACGGTTTGCCACCTGCCTCTCTTCTACAAGAGAGGAAAGGTAAAAGAGAAAAGGGTAGAGGCCAGTTACTCACTCACATTCTCTCTCCGCTACCATACACCTTAGGCGAGATGCTACCTGTCCCTCTAGGGGAGCCAGGTGAGCTACACATTATCATTATTATTATTATTAAAGTAGTTTAACCAGACCACTGAGCTGACATTCAGCTCTCATAGGGCTGGCCCGAAGGATTAGAATAAAATACCAGGTCTAGGCCTGATGCCAAGCTCTGGAATCAAATAGCTCACTCGGTGTGATGACGAATGAGTGAAAATTAAACTAAAAACTGCACAAAGGAACACGCTTCCACACTGGAACACATCCACACATAAAGACATTTACTCAAGCATCCATACATACATAAAAAAAATCGGAATAGATAAAGTAATATTTAAAATTTTGTTTTTAAAATCCATTAAATGACCCAAGGATTTTCGTATTTTCATTTTTTACTTATATTTATATCTTATCATCCTAATTACATCTCTTCATGAACATCAAAATCGGAACGACTGAAAATGCAGAAGATTCTGACAAAATTTCCTTCACTGATTTATTTTCGAAAGTTGACAGTCGCTGTTGGTGATACTTTGGACACCCACACAAAACATGTCTGACCATTATTATCACCTTGCACTCTGAGCACTTGGGAGCAAGGGTACGTGGTTTGCTCATTAAGCGTGTGTGTCATTCAAGTATGGCCTATTCAGAGATGAGTAAACTATTACTTGCTCATGTCTATCTCTCTAATACAGGATTTTATTTGTTTCAATTTATTATTTTATGGTTCTGCATTCCGTATATTTTGCCATTTATTTAAAATGATTGTTCTTATATATCTTAAATAGTCACTAATAGGGATGTTTACATTTTCTCTTGTCTTGCGGACTGCTTCTTTAGCTGCTTTATCAGCCTCTTCATTTCCTTTAATCCCTACATGGGCAGGGATCCAACATAATTCAATTTTTTTTTTCATTATTACACAACTTATGGAGTGAAAACTTAATTTGTTGCACGATATTATTTTTTGGATTGTAACTTTTAATGGCTTCTATAACGCTTCCGGAGTCGCTATAAATCACAAAATTATTACATGAGGATTCTCTAATTATTTTTATGGCTGATGCTGTTGCACATAACTCAGCTGTAAATACCAAGGCATTATCAGATTGAGAGGAAAAACTGATAAAATTTGTCTTGGGATATTGCAGCATATCCCACTCCGGGCTCTGATTTAGATCCATCTGTATATATTGTGTAATGTGGAACTTTTTGGCTATTGTGCTCTACTGAATGTTGTCTATGGTTTTTGATAAATATTTTAAGTGTGTGCAAATTCTTATTTTATTCATAGTCCAAGGAGGAGGTAATTTTACTATTGGAGGCAACATAACATTCATATTCAACGACTCAGACAGTCTTCTAGCTCTAAGAGGGAAAGATGGCGAGTGATTGTTTATAAATAAATCTCTTGATTCGAATAATATTTTGGTTGGAGAATCACTTGTCTGAATTCTCAAGGCACTTTTCACTGTTACAAACTCTCTATGGGGAGACAGTGGTAGTTCACCACATTCGACTTATAAAGATGAGGTTGGTGATGATCGAAAAGCTCCTGAACATATTCTAAGGCCTTCGTTAAGAATTAGGTATAACATTTTTGGCACTGCATCTGATGCTGAGCTACATATTTCACTTCCATAGTCAATGACAGACAACACTGTTGCTTTATACAGTACAGTAAGGGTATGTCTATCAGCTCCCCAAATAGTGTTTGATAGTGTAAAGACTGGGGTATGAGTGACATACTGGCTGGGTGTTTACTGGTTTATTGGTAGTTCCTTACTGAGATCAATGTACAGAATCTTGGAAGATGTTACTGACGCGTGCGAGCGGCAATGTAGCGTCTACACACAGACAGGTAAAACAGAGATAAAAGGTTCAGACATCTGTGTTTGTCGGCAGACAAACAGATGGCGATATCAAGAGACATGATTAACATACAGTGATGAAACATACATCAGTGGAAAGGCCAGGAAATTCTACATATGGCCAATTGCTTGCGATTCAAGACAGATTAATGGATACAATGCAGTAGCATAATATATGTGAAATGGAGAGACATTTGGCGTCTTCACAAACAGAAACACACATACAGTTTGATACAGAAGATTCGTTGGAACATTATGAGTACATGATTAGAATACTTGCATGGCAATGCAAGTAGTGGTGATTGTACATACATCAAGACAACAGTGGCTAGGGAGAAACAGACGGAAATATTGTATGGTTGAAATAGTGTTCCTGTAGAGAAAGAAAACAAGACGCTGGCTTTGTCCTGTCCACTTCGATGATGACGATTGATGAACACACAAACACACACGTGTTTGGAAGAGGCAGCGTCGGGGCTCTTACAATAGTTTTTCAATTCGATTTAATGCTCTTTTACATTTAGATTTCACACGTTATGTGGGCTTTCCAGTTCAAGTGAGATCAAATACCAATCACAAAAATTTTGCTGTTTGGCTAACTGGTATAATATGGTTTCTGATTTTTAAATTTATTTTTCACCTTTATTCCACTTTATACTTTTATAAAACATTACTGCTTTTGTTTTTTGCATGGATAATTTAAAGCCTAGAGATGAGGACCATTCTATTTTTATTATAGTTTTATTAATGATTCACTCTGCATGTTTTAAGCAAAATGCTGAATAATATATGGCAAAATCATCCATATAAAAGTTACTTTTAATTGCAATAGGTAGATCATTACTGATGTTATTTATTGCTAAAGTAAACAGTGTGCCACTAACGATGCTTCCTTGTGGAACACCATTTTCAAGTGGAAATGTACTTGACTATTAAATACATCATCAATTCTCACTTATAAAGTGCGTTTTGTCAAAAAGTTTTGGATAAACCTAGGATACTGTTTTTATGTAACATTTTTAATACTGCATCGCTCAATGTAGTATCATATGCCTTTTCAATGTCAAAAAAGACGGCTATAGTAATTTGTTTTTGTTCAAGTCCTCTTTGTCTGTGGTCTTCTAAGTTAGATAGAGAATCCAGTGTAGATCTGTTCATTGTGACCCGAATTGAGTGGGAGTCAAAATTTTATTTTCTCAAATAAAATTTTCTCTAGTAATCTCTATAAACACCTTGTTAAAGAAATTGGTCTGTAATTTGGGAATAGGAATAATTATAGCTTTATGCCATTCATCAGGAAATAAAATTTTGAAGCCATAAGTGATTATAAAACAATGACTTTGCCAAAGGTGCTAAGCGGCAGATCATTTCAAAACAAATACTGTCACCTCCAGGGGCACATTTATTGCTGTTCAACATTGCAAATTCCAACTCTTCCATATTAAATTTTCTATTATAATATATATCTTCTATTGTTTAAAAATTTATTGTTATTAATTCTATACTATTTTTCTTTGTGTGGAAGTGTTCATCTAAATTTCTATCACTACTTACTTTTGCTAAGTTTTCTCCTATTACATTAATTTTTTATTTTGGATCAACTATTCTTTTCCCATATTTTAGTATGGCATGTCTTGGTGGTTTAACTTGGGTATCATTTATTTTCCTGAATTTTTCCCATATTTTTTGTATGGGAGTATTATTAGAGAGATCTGATACATATTTCCTCCATGAGATGATTCTTCCTTGAATTACTTTTTTTTAATTTTGCAGATATTTTGTTATATAGAGGTTTTAATGTATCAATTTCTAATAATAATATAGTTAGTTTTTGTAAATTTTCTTTGAATATCAGTAATGTTTCATTTATTTTACTGAACTTTCTATTCAAATTATCTAATCATTTTCCAATGTGGTGTTTTATTTTTATTAATTAGGTTAGTTTTTCAGACCACCATGAGACTTTGTGTTTTGTTGGATGAGATTTTTACTTTGGTATTGCTTCATCAGCAGCATTTATAATGAAATCAACAGGAAATCTATTTGTTTCATCATGATCTTATACATACTCAAATGGTGGGATAGTCCTAGTGTGGAATTCATATTGTTCCCAATCTGCTTTATAATGTTATACTGAGGGACATGCTTGGCAGGATTATTTTGTAATAATGAAACTGATATTGGGAAATGATCACTGGTGTGCAAGTCATCAACTGTAATCCAGTCCAATCTGCCTACTATGCTTGCTGTACATAGTTAAGTCTACTGAAGAAAAAGTTCCATGTGTTTTGGAAAAATATGTGCCGATTTCATTATCATTTATACAGCACATGTCGTTTGAATCTATGAATTCTTCTATTTTACTTCCTGCTCTATTTGAGTCTGTACAATTACAGTCCCACATCAGCTTGTGGGCATTAAAATCATCTACTATTAATGTAGGTTCCTTGGCATTATTAAGTAATTCTTTGAGTTTGTCAAGGTCACAATTTTTATTAGGTTGATTGTATAAATTATGAATTACATAAGTATTGTTCTTATTCATATTCTAATACTCGATGTTTGCAGATCAGTAAAGTTTACAGGTACTTTATCATAACATACTTTGTTATCTACATATATAGCAGTACCTAAATTTCCTTCTTCCTCTCTAATGTAGATGCTAAGGTATATTTACCTATTGTTGATATTGTTTTGTTGACATGCTGTAAACATATCACTGGTTCATATTCTCTTAGTAACCTCTGTATTTCTCCTAGGTGTACTCTGGTCTGTAGACTGTTTACATTCCATTGTATAACATAGCTATTGAAAATATTATGATATAACGGTCGAGTTTTACTTTCTTTTTTGTTTTATCAACTTAGATTTTTTTCAATAATTTACTCACGACATTCATTTGTTTTTCTTTATAATATACTAAGTGCTCAATGCACATGCATCCTTTTTCATGAGTACTCAAATCTGTGGTTTCTTTTTTTCTATATTTCATTAACTTTCTTACAACGTTTGTTAAACCATCTTTTATGTTTTTGTTATTATTGCCCAATTCTACAAAACAATCATTACATCCACAAGTATTATCATGTATATTTCTTTTTTCATTTGTTCTTATACCAATTATTGGAGATGGTGTAATCTCTCCTCCCTGACTTAATCATTGTTATGTATGGTATGGATCTCTTCTACTTTTTTGGTGTTTTAGATATCTGCTTCCATAGGTTTTACTATTATTTTAGGAGACAAAAGTATATTCTTACATTGTGTCTGTTTTTGTTCTTTCTTCATTTCCTTTGTCTTTGGTTTAACCAATGTTTCTCTAATAATTGTTGGATTCTTCGTTTTGGCTTGTGTTTTCTCCAAAGGTCTCTTTTATTCTTTTATTTTCTTGTCCATCACAACTTTCCTCTGCTACTTCTGTGGTAGTATCTTCTTCAGCTATTTGCATTAATATTTCAAATGAATTTGATAAAATATTATCCAGATCATTTGCACCTGTTTCTTTACTCTTTACAATTTTAGTGTTTTCTGTAAAGTAATAATTTCTTCTTGAGATTTATTTTCTGTGCGCCATTACTACTATCTGTATGCACTTTTCTTTCATTTTTGGTTCTTGTTATTGAAGAATACGTATGTTTCTTAGACGGATCTTGAATTCCTCTCACTCTTAATTCTAATTTTGCTTCTTTTATAAACATGCCAGTTCTTTGTTATTTTTCTTTCCTGTATTGTGTACACAGTACTGTACATACATTCTTTGGATCTTGCATGATGGTCTTGTCCAAAGTTGATACACTTTGGTTTGCTGCAATTCCACTGTGTGGCATGTTCTTCAGATCCACAATAGGTACATACAGGTTCATTTCTACAATATTTCTTTGCATGCCCATATTTACTGCAATTTTGACACTAGTGGCTTTGGGATATATGGTCTTATTTCTCTGTTTTGGCCTAATATTTTTATTTTTTAGGTAGATCTTGGCCTTCAAATTTTATTTTTGCAATTTTTAACATTTGCTTATTTCTTTCCTTACTCGGTATATTATATACCTCACAATCTTGAACTCTGGGATATCTTTTTTTAAGAGAGTCCAAGAGAATACTCTTTTCGATTGGTTCATCACTGTTCTCAGGAAGCACAATAGTACCCTGAATGCTGTTCATAGTGTCATGTTTTTTCATTTTTATGCTTATATTATCTATAGCTGTTATAGATATATAGTCCTCAGACTGACTCTTTGTTGTGGCTTCTATGAGCCACGTCTAAATGATATTTCTGTTTAATAGGTAGATTCCTAACTTTAGGGCTGAAATTTTCCGTTCTAAGGTTAGAAACCTTGACCACCTTCCACTCCCAAAGAGGGAGTCAAAGTGAGTCAGGGTTGGGTCAAGATGGTATTTGCTTTTTTTTGGTTTGCTCTTTACTGGAGCATAGGGTTCCAGTGTAATTACACTAGGATTTTTTTGCTTTCTAAACAAAGGTTGTCTGAGGAGGTTCTAGTGGTTGTCAACTGTGCCGAGTCGGTACCATCAAAGGGCCCAAGGGTACTTGAATCCTTATAGCTACTAGTCATAAAGACTGGAGTGAGAAAAAGGAAAAAATTATACATGAAAGCCTTAAAAAGATATCAGCCTTTCATGGAGTTTCTTCTTCTACCAATGGAATTGACTCCCAAATGTCCACGTCCCTACCCTACCCCACATGATTAGAGTGGCCCAAGTGTAAGCCTAACCTGCTGGCTAGGACCGAGAGTATTACAAGAATACAACCATCCCCACCCTCATCATATTATGGGTAAACTGGATAGAATCCTGATAGTCCTATCCCCAGAATCAAAGCCCCATGGAATTCGTGGTCCAGCCCTGCAGAATAGTTCCACCTCTGAGCTATCAATCTGATATCTCTCAGGTCTGGACATTATCGGGCAGTTGATGGTCCTACCACAGTCCCCACTATTTAGCTTCAGATATAAATTCATTCCAAGCTATGATATCTTTTCCTATTTAACAGGTCCAATATTTTAGAAAAAGTGGAAAATTCCACAAAAATTAATCCAAAGAAATATATAATGATATATGGGACTCTTGGACTCAAACCTGGAAACAAATTCCTGGGCTTCAAGAGCATGTCAAGGTGGCCCTATGTCGAGGGGGAGGACTTGGATGAACCCATAGTGCCAGAGACAATAAGAGGCTAATGAAAACCAATGGGTGTGTTTTATTGTCATGCCCTCTCTCCCCTTGCTAAAGAGAGGGTGCTAGTTGCAACTATTAATCTACAGTATATTAATTATTATAGACATGGTACTCATTTATCTAAACTCTCCTGCATCGCACGTCCATCCAGCACGTGCTGGCTCGCCAACCGTCTGTCTGCCCTACGGGAGAGGAAGGGTATAAAAAAGGGAAGGGAGGAGGTCAGTCACTCACACACTCTCTTTTGCAACCATACACCTTAGGCGAGATGCTACCTGTCCCTCTAGGGGAGCTGGGTGAGTACAAAACTTGTTGAGCAGCCACCACAGGACCCAAGGAAAAAGTGTCCAAGGACCTATGGGCAACATCCCGAAGTAGGAGGTGAATGTGGTCTGTTGCAACCACACTTCCGCCGTCAGTACCTGTGGAACCGACATGTTCTTCTTGAATACAAGGGATGGACCAATGCCCCTAACCTCGTGAGCTCTTGCCGGGTGCGTACTCCCGTCCACCTCATCTGAAGTGGAATACATTTGTTTAATCGCCTCATGAAGCCAGAAAGAAATGGGCTTTTTGGACAACTCTTTCTTGAACTCCATCTTGAACTGAGTCTGGTGAACGAATCGGTTCAAGGGAGAGACGTCTATGACCGGTCTCCATCCATCCATCACTTTCTATATGAGAATGAGAAGGCTGTAGAACTCTGGGGACCGGTCCATCATGACTTCTACAGTGCCTTTCTTCAGCATCGCCTTCACCTTCCCCCGCAGGGCAAGATCCATCAGCGAGCTGGGAACTTATATCCTACCCAGAGGACATCCACTACCCAGGTTTCTGCTCCATATCGCTGCCACATTGCCCAATAGCTTGACAGGCACCCCTCACCAAAGGCAGGATGTTGGGAGGAATGCGGTTTGAATTTTTTAATAGAACAGACCAAAATACTGGGGCTGCATTTGGAGCCTCATGTCCATGGCACGGTTCCCCTCTTAGCTATAGGGCCTCAATGTCGCCTTTTTAATTTTTACATTCTCCTCCCTTCTTTTTACTCTTGCCTCCTCTTCCAGGTTGGGAAGGGGGCCGAAAGGGACGCCGCTTTGCACCCTTCCTTACAGGGGGCAAAAGAAGACTGAGTGCTCCTATGAGAGCCCTTGGAAGCCTGGGATGTCTTAGAAACCATGTGCCATCCTGACTTGAAGGTCTGGCTGCAGTGGCACGTGAAGACTCAGAGGCCTTAGCCACTGCCTGGTGAATGAGAGTGTTGTAGTTCTTCGTCCTCCGTGGCATTCACTTCTTCTCTAGGGAAGAGGGAAGTGGAACCCAGCAACAGTCCATTCCACAAGGCCAAGGACAACTCAGAACCAACGAACCTTGGAATCCAATTCAAGACAGCTTCTCTCCTCTTTAATGCCAGGTTAGCCCACAGGTTAGCTGTCTGGTGGGCTAGGTGGGAGATGGCACTTCCTCCAGACAGGATCAGTCTCCTGAATGTGGCTTCCTCTTTGGAGTTCTCAGAACTTGAATTAGAAGAGCAAGAGATCCTGGACACTGAAAGGAGCCAGAGATCGACCCAGGTCTGGGTCAGCCTGTTTAATCGGCCGAGGCATTTCAAAAGGCATGTAGTATCTCTTCTGGCGAGTGAGAGGAGGAGGAAGCATCTTAAATGAGCGGCTAGACCCAAGCGAATTCTCCTGCCCAGGCACTAGAGAACTCACTTGGTCCAAAATCCCTTTAGCAAGATCAGACTATGGCAGGCCCTCAGAAGATCTGGGTTCCTTGTGGGGTCCCCAAAAGTCTTTGAAGGCTGGAGGACGATCCATGAGAGTAGCCAAGGTCTTTTCCTCAAGATTGTTTTACTGATGTACCAGTACAACAACCTCAACATAGGTCCTCTTTTAACTCGGGGGTGTCCATGTCCTGGGGAAAGGGACCTCAAGCCCTTACAGGTCACAGTCTTCCCAGGCTACTCTCTCTCTCTGCAGGGAAGAGACACTCGTTAGATCCCACTCAAGCATACGACCGGCCCGGTCCGAGGACCATACCCAGAGCTTAATCTTTTGTGGACGGGCTAGGATGGGAAGGTGAACGTTCCCAGTCCCGAACCCTAGACCCGTCTGACTCCCGGCTGCCGGTATACACCCCCAAAGAGGTGGAGGGGACAGGTGAGAGGTACCTAGCACCCCTCATGGACCTAATGGAGGCTGAAGCCCAGGTAGGTGAGGAAGGCTGTGGGCAGTCGTCAACATGCGGTGACGATGGCTGCATGGGTCGGGGAGAGCGATCCCGTTCACGTGAACATGGATGGGGGCCGTCTGGGGGAGAGCGACCCCGTTCACACAAACGTGGATGAGAGATGTCACAAAGATGTGCTACAGTCTTCTTTGAAGCCAGGGCCTCTACAGGCGAAGAAGACTGGACGGGGGGCCTCTTCTTTGCTTTCCCAGGTAAGCAGACTGTTGGGCCAGCATCTCCTTTCCAGGAATGTGCAGGGGTTAGGGCAGCACCTGCCCACTGAGCACTCGCTCTTTCTTGTTGGGCTGAGCATGGGTACATAGACTGTGGACCCTTACCGGTGTCCTGGGGGTCCAGGGAACCCTGTGCAGTGGTAGAAGAACCTTTACCAACCCTGTAAAGTGACTTCCTGGGAAAGGCACCGGTGACAAGGGAGTCATAGGACCCTGAGCACCTGTAGCTCCCATGGTACAGTGGTCCTTGGAGCCCTATGCAAAAGTTGCTACCAATACACGGGGGTTAAAGGAACTGTACAGTGGTGAAAAAACCTTTACTTGCCCAGGAAAGTGACTTCACAGTAGTATTACAGTAGTTTATCCAGACCACTGAGCTGACTTTCAGCTCTCATAGAACTGGCCAGGACCGTTATCAGTGACAAGGAGGTCCAAGGAACCCTGTGCACCTGATGCTCCTCTGGCACAGGGGTCCAGAGAGTCCCGTGCAACAGTTCCTGTGTCTGTAGACAGAGTGGGAGAGTATACAAGAGATCCCTCAGCCTCTTCCGTGGAAGAAGGCTTACTATTATAAGCCCTACAGGCCCTCTTACAGCTGGGGGAAGCAACCTTCTTCCTCCTCCACTTGGAAGCTTTGAAAGAACAAGGGGAGGCATCAGCACATGACAAAGGCGACGGAGATGAAGATGTACGATGACTCCTTTCTTCAACCTCTTCTTGCAGTCGTGGCAGGTCTTCTTCAAATAAGGCTTCGAGGATGACATCTCCCCAAGGGGAGGATGTCGGAGGGAGCACTGCAGGATGTATAATCATATGAAACACAGCCGTAGTGGTGGTCCTAAACCTGGTCGACATTGTAACTGTTGCTGTTGTAACGGTCACAGAAGCATCAGTCACTGGAGGGGCATTAGAGGTCCTCAAGTGAGAAATCAAGCCCTGCACAGCAGGCTTCCCCAGGAAGCCTGAGGGGGGACTCACTCCCTAAGCCCCTCAGGCTCCACCAAACCTGGAAACAAAGCTGTGTTAGAGAGGACACTCTCCCTTCGCCCTGAGGGGGATTCCTTCCCCTTGAACGAATGGAGACTGCCGGCATGGAGTCATCCTGGTTTGTCGCCCCTATGCTGACCCTCTACCAACGAAGCAGTAGGAGACAGCGAAGGGGAGACTGCTCCCTTAGGAGTGGCAACAATGAGAAGCAGCTTGGCTGGGGGCAGGAAGGAGTCAGAGAGAACCTTCGGCGTAACCTGAGGCGTGTTGCCCTCCAACGACACCAGGGAAATTTCCTCTCTTTCTTCCTTTTCTGGCCAAACTGCTCTGATGGCCAGACATGACTCTCAGAACAAGGACTATTCTGGTTGCATACGTGCTTCAAGCACAATGTGCAGAGAGTATGTGGGTCAATCTCCATAGAGGAGAGGAAGTGACTACAGGGCTTGTTCGTGGCCAGGCAGTGCCTCATGACACAAGGCTTCCTCTCCTTTGGCTCAGGTAAGTCGTGGGTTTGCACTATTAAAAAGCAACACACAACTACTATCATGTAAACACAAGTATACACAACATACACAAGTATTTCCCAAGCAAAACAAAAGGGTAGTCAAACGGTCCAGTTGGGCAGAGGAGACATCTACATCCGTTGGCACCTGAAAGTAAAGTGAATGTGAATGCATACCGACTGGGTGTTTAAAAGTTAAAGAGGAGTTCCCAGCTTGCACTGCAAGTAATATTCGTATGTAAAGACCGAAGGTTTGTATTCAAGTGCAGACAATCACCAATTTCTCCCAGACTCCCTACTCTTGGTACTCTTAATACCATTGATCAAAAACAAGCTAAAGGATGCAGCTGACCCTGGCAATTATCACCCAGCTGAAATTACTACAATTGCGTCACAGATACTCGGGTTGGTTCTTCTAGTAATACAGTAATTAGAGATTCTTCTCCCTTTTAAAAGATATACTTTACGTAATTTTTACTGGAACGGTGATCCATGCAAACAGTTCATCTATATGTTATGTATCTAATGTACAGCTTACGCAGAATAATACATTACTTTAGTCATTTACAAAACAAGTCCTGTCTCAACACTTCTGACAGGTTAGCTTAAAACAGAATACAATAATACAGTAGTTTAGTCAAGTCCACTGTGTCCAGTGGACTAATACAAAGCATTATGATTTACAAATGCTGTATCACATCTTTTGTAGAATATTAAAACAGAGAACATGTCGAGAAGTAATCAAATAAAACTGCACCTATTTTTCACGGATGTTTAATGAAAAATCAATCTTTATTTCCACAATGTATGACATTTCATGGAAATATTCAAGCTTACAACTACATATACAAGTGCATAAGCATAATGCTGAATAACAATAGGAAGACGAATTCAAGTCACCCAATGACAAAACTAATTCTTCATTTGGAAATCATACAAAAAGTACATGGCAACAAGAAAAGCAAAGTACATAAATACCAGAAAATTTCTTAACCTAGTACGGTGTTCAATGGGTACAATTATAAAAAAAAAATTATTTTATACCTTTGTATAAAGGTTACACAGTACAACCATTTCACATAAAATTCACTATGATCAAACTGTTCTGGTTCTGCCTTGACTTCTACGAAAGGATCTGCAAGTAAAGAGCCATTGTCTGTGTTTTCGGTAATATCCTCCTCCAAATTCAGCTTCCATTTTCACAAGATGTTCTACGTACAATACTCAATCCTAGCAACAATCTGATGTAGTAATTTTATTCAATTTCGAATACAGTACTCGTGAATAAAATATCACCAGTAAAAAAAATGCTCTATAATGCAGAATCAGAATAATTTCCCTGTAGAAACTAATGGGATCCGATGAATATAAATATGGTTTTACCTTTTTATAGTTCCTTGGGTTGTTTTTTCTTTTTTAAAGATTTTGCAGATAAGTTCACAATAATTATCTCCACAACCAATCAACTTGCAACTTACTTTGGGGTACAAAAAATTAACACATCTGTCAGTACAACTGAACATCATCTTCGATGAATGACTGCTTGTGCATTTTGACATTTGAAAACACTATTCTGGCATTCAGAACCAATGACTGTCATTTGGATATTACAAGACAAAAATGTAACATGCAGTGTAAAAGGGCAATATCAATCCTCCATGAGCTCTCATATATGTTATGGATCTACAAGAGAAAAACTGTTTTAACACTGTATGAAAGAATGACATCTTTCTTCCGAGTTAACAAATTCATTCTATGATGGACCTAATGAAAAAAAATTCTTGGGAACCATGTGCATATGCAGTATATGGCTTCTGTCTAGTATGAGTTTTCACACACTTTTTGAGACACCTTGATTCAAAATATCTCCTTTGGCATTCATGAGATGTGAATGGATTCTCTCCAATATGGGTTCTCATAAGGTTTTTGAGAGCAGAGGAATACTAAAAATCTTTTTGGCATTCAGTACATTTAACTGCCCTCTAAATATTATGCATTTTCGTGATTAACCTCAAAGTATTTCAAATTGTCTAATATTTTTGACATTAGGACTGGAGAATGTGTACTTTGAGAATCTCAGAATTAGAAAACTACTTTGACAAAGATCAAGTACACAGTTTATGTCTAGTATGAATTCTTGTGTGTTTTAAGAGGACTTAAACCTGAAAAACTTTGACATACACAACAATTGAATGGTTTCTATCCTGTATGAGTTCTCATGTGTCTTGTGAGATTACTTGATTCAGAAAAACTTCTTTGACATACAGAGCAAATGAATGGTTTTTCTCCTGTATGAGTTCTCATGTGATTTTTGAAATTACTAGACTGAGAAAAACTTCTTTGACATACCGAGCAAGTATATGGTTTCTCTCCAGTATGAGTTCTCATGTGTGTTTTAAGATCACCTGAATCAGAAAAACTTCTCTGACATACTGAACAAGTAAATGGTTTCTCTCCTGTATGAGTTCTCATGTGTCTTGTGAGATGACCTGATTCAGAAAAACTTTTTTGACATACAGTGCAACTATAAGGTTTCTCCCCTGTATGAGTTCTCATGTGTGTTTTGAGATCACTTGATTCAGAAAAACTTCTTTGACATACTGAGCAAGTGAATGGTTTCTCTCCTGTATGAGTTTTCATGTGTCTTTTGAGATCACTTGATTCAGAAAAACTTCTTTGACATACAGAGCAAGAGAATGGTTTCTCTCCTGTATGAGTTCTCATGTGTGTTTTGAGATGATATTTTTGAGAAAAACTTCTTTGACATATAGAGCAAGTATATGGCTTCTCTCCTGTATGAGTTCTCATGTGTTTTGTGAGATGACTTTGATAAGAAAAACTTCTTTGACATATAGAGCAAGTATATGATTTCTCTCCTATATGAGTTCTCATGTGTATTTTGAGATCACTTTGACAAGATAAACTTCTTTGACATACAGAGCAAGTACAAGGTTTCTCTCCTGCATGAGTTCTTACATGTGTTTTGAGATGACTTTGTTGAGAAAAACTTCTTTTACATATAGAGCATGTATATGGTTTCTCTCCTGTATGAGTTCTCATGTGGGATTTCAGGTTGCACATCCTAGAAAATGTCCTTTGGCATTCAGCACAAGTTATTCGCTTCCCTGTTGTGTTACTTCTCTTTGAAAATACTTCTGTTCCACCCAAATGTCTGCTTTCTTCTGCAATACAAATCATCTTTCCACTTTCATCATCACAGCTTGGAGAGCCGTCCGCTGGTTCTGCCTTGTCTTCTAAGATGACTTCTACGAAGGGATTTGCAAATAAAGAGCCTTCATCTGTGTCGTCAGTTAGATCCTCCTCCAAAATCTCCTTCTCTTCTTTGATTAACGGCATTTCCACAGGATGTTCTGTGTACAATACTCAATCCTAGTTAGGATCTGATGAAATTTTCCTCAGTTTAGAATACTCTGAAATAAAATAAAAAATCTGAGAAAATCATGTTCTGAATAGCACCGTTGATAACAATTGCAAAATGAGAAATTCAAAATAATTTCACGTTTTACAGTATGTTCTT
This sequence comes from Macrobrachium rosenbergii, assembly GCF_040412425.1. Lineage (NCBI taxonomy): Eukaryota > Metazoa > Arthropoda > Malacostraca > Decapoda > Palaemonidae > Macrobrachium > Macrobrachium rosenbergii. Next base: position 378,618 of record NC_089774.1, read on the forward strand.
TTTCCAACTCTAAAATGACATTTTTATAATAAAATAAAGTTTTATATATACTTACCAAGTAATTACATTGCTAACATTTCTAGTACTGTATCGACGTTTCTAGTATTGGCAGCTAAAATTTGAAACTGGTGTAGCAATTCTTTTGTTTTTGGTGTAGATGTCTACCCCAACCCACTTTCAGGGAAGAGGAACAACTGAGCAAATAGCTTCAATTTGTTTGTGCCATTATGTCCATGTGAGGGATGGAGGGTGGGCTCCCATTCTCTATTACTTGGTAAGTATATATAAAACTTTATTTTATAAAAATATCATTTTTATATAAGTGACTTGCCAAGTAATTACACAGCTGATTCCACACTGAAGGGAGGTGGGATACATGGACTACTCTATTTCCAAAACACTGAATACAGTAATGAATTTGAAACAGAAAATTTGCTAGCATTGAGACAATGCTTGTTGTTCCCTTACCTGGTGAGAGAGATGCTGCAGGAAGATACTGCCTCTGGTTGGCGCTCACCTCACTCAGTAGAGGTGACGGGTATGGCCCTGGGTCGCCTACTACATCAGTGGGAGACTTACAGCGAAGGACACCACCGAGAGCTAGCGAGTTACAGAAAATTGCCCCTGTCCAGGGTGCAGTACTAACACAAGACAACCAGATAACAATGCTGTTACCTGCACCAAAATATTAAAAACACCATTCCCAAACCATTAAAAAACTGGTGGGTATCCCAGTACAGTAATACGCCAAACTTGCGCGATTCGAGTTGCGCGAATTCACAGACATGCAAACTTTTCATTGGAACCTAACTAATTACCATACACAAGTTTTTCACAGACATGCAAATATTTGCGAACACTGAGCAATCCTGCAAACGTGTTTATGTTTAATTTTTTATGTAATTTGTAAGTTTTCAAGCTTTTATGTGTAAATTAAATAACATTAATAAAAGTAATAATTTCTCTCTCTCTCTCTCTCTCTCTCTCTTTACTCTCTCTTTTTACTGAGATGAGAGAATTTTTATGGTACATGTATATGTTTGTTTTGTTTTGTATGATAAATAAATTTTTTACCTAATAATAAGTAATTTTCAAATATTAATATTAAATATAATAATAATAATAATAATAATAATAATAATAATAATAATAATATTAAAATGATATTTTCATAATAAAATAAATTTTTGAACATACTTACCTGGTAGTTATATATATAGCTTAAGTCCCTGACGTCACGGCAGAATTTCAAAACTCGCGGCAATCGCCGATCGGTAGTCAGGTGAACCACCTGTGCGCCCTCTACCCAGGTACCTGGAACCATTCCAACTATTCCTCAGATCTTCCATGCCCCTAGTCTCTAGAGGGGAGGAGGGTGGGAATTTAATTATATATAACTACCAGGTAAGTATGTTCAAAAATTTATTTTATTATGAAAATATCATTTTCAAACATCTAACTTACCTGGTAGTTATATATATAGCTGATTGACACCTTTGGTGGAGGGTCAGAGACAGCCAACATCGTTGGAATTTGCTTAAGGGTTAATAAACCAACTTAAGGTCCTTACCTGGATTAAGGAAGCTGACTTCAATGAACTCCCTCATTTTGTCTGCTTTCCTTAAGAGGTCCAGCGATCCACTCAGGGGGCTGAAGACCTCTAGGAGCTGCCAACCGGTGTACCAACCTCTATGTGACAGACAACCTATAATACCCTTGTTCCGGGCGCCACCAAGGAACAAAAATGATCATTTGACTAAAATTGATGATTGTGGAAGACTGCATTCAATCTTCACAAACAACCACAAAATTTTAACCATTCCAAGGTAAGAACAAAGGGTATTGTTTTATGGAATTGGATTAAGGAAACTGAGTTCAATGAACTCCGCCTCATTATGTCTGTATTCCTTAAGAGGTCCAGCGATCCACTCAGGGGGCTGAAGACCTCTAGGAGCTGCCAACCGGTGTACCAACCTCTATGTGACAGACAACCTATAATACCCTTGTTCCGGGCGTCACCAAGGAACAAAATGATCATCTGACTAAAATCAATGATTGTGGAAGACTGCGTTCAATCTTCACAAACAACCATCAAATTTCAACCATTCCAAGGCAAGAACAAAGGGTATTATTTTATAGGATTGGATTAAGGAAGCTGACTTCAATGAACTCCCTCTCATTATGTCTGGGCATTCCTTAAGAGATCCAGCGATCCACCCAGGGGCTGAAAATCTCTAGGGGCTGTCAACCGGTGTATAACCTCAATGTGACTAGACCTCCTCTCAATACCCTTGTTCCGGGCTCTACCAAGGAACTTTCATCCCAATGATTGCGGAAGACTCGTCCAGTCTTCACAAACAACCATAAAAATTCTCAATTCCAAGGTAAGAAAAAGGGTATTGGTTTATGGGATTGTAGGGGTATTCCCTCTCCCATTACTGAATTAGATGCTATAAACGGGCACAGCGTATAGCAATCTTCGCATAATGTCTTGACTTGTTTTAGATAGTGAGAGGCAAATACTAACTTGCTTCTCCAGAAGGTCGTGTCCAAGATACTCTGCAGGGACCTGTTCTGTTTAAGAGCTACAGAGGTTGCTACTGCCCTGACCTCGTGCATCTTTACTTTCAGAATCTTGTAGTCTATCTCTCTACATTCCATATTTGCTTCTTTTATCAACTGTCTGATAAAATAAAACAGAGCATTCTTTGACATCTATACAGAGAGCTTTTTTGACTGAGCACCAAAGCCCTTCTGAATTCCTTCTTAAGTCCTTTGTCCTATCCAGGTAGAGCCTTAGAGCCCTTACCGGGAATAGGACTCTCTCTCTCCTCCCCTGTTATGTCCGTTAGGTTCGAATCTCGAACGTTCTGGGCTAGGGTTGTGATGAGTATTCATTTTTTGCAAGGAAGCCTAGTTGCAGTGAGCAGATTGCCTTGCCTTGTATAAAATCTATATTCTTGCTGAGAGCATGTATCTCACTAACTCTTTTCATAACGCAAGTTGCCAAACTGACCAAGAAAAGAGTTTTCATGGTGAGTCTTTAAAGATGTCCTCTGCAAGGGATCAAACCTATTCCCCATGAGGAACCTCAGGACCACGCCTAGGTTCCATGCTGGTGAGTTCTCCATATACAAATTTGGGTTACAGAAATATTGGAAGAGGACACATGGTTGTCCTTGCACCATCCTCTAAATACCTCCCACTTGGATTGGTATACCTTAATGGTGGATAACTTCCTTGATTTGCAATAGCGCCAGCTGCCTCCTTCGAAAAACTACTGGCTCTTGTGAGTTTTCCGATAGTCCGAAAGCAGTTACTAGTAGCGCTTGTAGGTTTTGGTAATATCTTTCCAAGTGGGGTTGTTTGAGTAGGTCTACTCTCTGAGGTAGGCTACTCGGGATGTCCACCATCCAATCCAGTACTTCTGGGAACCAATCTCTTGTCGTTTAGTAAGGGGCCACAAGGGTCATTCCGGTCCTCTCATGTGACACAAATTTTTTCAGTACCCTGTGTATTATCTTGAAATAGGGAAATGCATACACGTCCAGGTTGGACCAGTCCACCAGGAACGCGTCTATGTATATAGCCCCGGGATCTGGTACTGGAGAGCAGTAAGTGTCCAACCTCTTTGTTTGCGCTGTGGCGAAGAGATCTATGCCAAGACGTCCCCAAAGTCCTGATGTAGCGTTCATTCTTTTGAGAGGACTTTATTTCCTGCTCAGAATGTCCGCCCTCACATTTTTTTCTCCCCTTGGATAAAGTGGGTTACTAGTTTTACATTCTCCTCCTTTGCCCAAAGAAGAGATTCTCTTATTGTCTCGTATAGAGACCTGGAGTGAGTGCCCCCTTGTTTGCTGATGTAGGCCAACGCTGCCGTGTTGTCGGTGTTGACCTGCACCTCTTTGTTCCCCACTGTGTTCGAACTCCCTGAGAGCTAGAAGGATTGCAGTTAGTTCCTTCTAATTGATGTTTAACTCCTCCTGCTCTCTGGTCCAGGAGCCCGAGACTTTATTTCCCTCGTGTTGCTCCCCATACTGAGTCCGACACGTCGGATAACAACACTAGGTCTGGGTTCCTCTAATATAGAGAAGGGACCTCCTGGAGCTTGACGGGGACGCTCCACCACTACAAATACGGTCTTATTGGTTCCGAAATGGGGATGCACTTGGTCTCCAGTTCTATTTCCTTGTCCCAGTTCCGATTTAGATGAAACTGTAACGGGCATAGAATTAACCTCTCAAAGGAGACAAACCGTTCCAGCTAGGAAAGGGTTCCCAGCAGACTCATCCATTCCTTTGCCAAGCATGACTGTCTCTTTATAAAGTTCTGAAATTTTCTTTGCAATAAACGGAAAAGCCCGAAAATCCTGACTCTGAATCTTCATCCTAAGGCATAGAACCTCTTGGGATGGGATCAGCTGAGATTTCTATCTGTTTATCAGTAGACCTAATTCTTTGTTAGATGCTTGATGCCAGTGCATCTTGCGTCCCTGAGCTAACCCCATGTCTTGGCTTCCAATATCTTGAAGCCTGACGCCCTGACGCCCAATGCCTTGACGCTGACGCCTTGGGTTCATTGACGCTTGTCATCATGGTGTTTCACTCCTAGATGCTTGACGCCACTGCATCCAGCGTCTAGAGTTTCATTCACTACGTTCAGCGTCTTAAACTTCTGGACGTCTAGAAGCTTTAGTTGGACGTCTATTATCCTTCTTCTGTTTGCCTGGTTGTCACGCTTGCAGCCGGGAAGACAAAGTCTGCTGCATATTTTATAGTAAAGCTATATGCGGGGCTTCCTGCTGTTGGGAACAGGCTGGGGAAGCCTCAACTATGGCAATTATTTCCTTCTCATCGTCAAAAATGGACCGTGGAGGGGTTCCGCAGACGAGTACCAATCCGAAGGAGGAAGAGGAGGATGTACGGAAGGCAGCACAGTGTCCGCCACGCTCTTGCAGCACGGTATCCTGACTGAATAGAACTGTCTACGTTTGTTCTTAGTAGGAGAGCTACCCTTGGGGCTGGAAGGGAAGAGCTCCGGGCTGCTGCTGTGGCTACAATCTGTAGTCTATGAAGTGTTATCATGACGTCCCTCAATATTGGGTAACTTGCTCTTGAGAGGTCTCGGCTCCAGAGCCAGACGTCAACCTTGTCTGTTCAGGCCGAAAGAGAGAGACCGAAACTATAAAACCTTTCCCGTGGACGAACTTCCGAAAATTCTTGGAGATCGGGTGCATGGGGACGTGAAAATACTCATCCTGGAGGTCCAGTGAGGCCATCCAGTCATGCTGTCTGACCGCTGCTAGAACCGATTTTGTCGTTTCTATAGCGACCTTTGTTTATTGCACAAAAAAAGTTGAGTGTAATCCCGTCTAGCACCGGTCTCTAACCCCGCAAGCATTTGGGGATCAGGAATAACCGAATGTAGAATCCTGGGGAAATCGGATCCTGAACTCTCTGTATGGTCTACTTTTGCAACATCATAGACACTTGTTGCTGTAGAACCTTTGCCTTGGTTCTGTCGTTGCATTTGGCAGAAAGGTCGAATTGTCTTGTTACTAGAGGGGGCCTACTCAGGCTGGACAGTCCGGCTCCTACCGCAGTCTGCAGGAGAAGAAAAAGGCAGGTCCTCCTTCTTCCCTGTGTAGAGCCTCTTCTGCGTTGTCATTCATCTACCCGCCCTAGAGGAACCTCTATTGGAAGGCCGACCAAAAGAGCTGAGATACCTGAAACACAGGAACCTCAGCCTTACTCTTTTTAGCGATGAAAGTCGTAGGTAGGACTTTTCTTGCTGTTTTAGATCTTAAATCTTACGTGGTTTTCTGGGCCAAAGATGAAAAGGCCTCTATACCAAATCTTGAGAGAAGGGGTGAGAGGAAAAAAGAGGTATAAATCAATTCTGATTTTGATTGGACGTGACCCCATTAGCCAGGAAAGAGCAAAGATGGGCCCTTTTCTTCAGGAGTCCCGCTGAGAAAGGTGCAGTTGATTCGTTGGAACTATCTCCGAGTCCTTTATCCATACACGACATCAGATATATGAGTTCTTCTTTGTCAGTCGTGTTGAATAATTCCATCTTCCTTACTAAATCTCCAAATTCTTTTGAGGGGTGGTCCAATTCTGATATCGACCAACAACTTCGTTTTCCCCACGGCCACTGGCGAGAAGAGTCAACAAGATTCGAGAAAGTTCCTGGGAAGGGGCAGGTATTTCGAGGCCGAACGATTCTCCAGTTTGATACTAAACGCTAGACCTTGAGCTAGTTTGGTTGGAGGAAAAAAAAAAAAAACAAAGGCTGTCTTTCATTGTTTCTCCTTCGAAAGTATCCATTCTTCGTAAATGCTGCCCTCTTAGACGCCTTCACAAGAGTAAATTCTGAAGGCGGGGAACGAGGAGCAGTCAGGATAAATTTCTCTGGGAAAAATTTCCGAAAATAGCTTCATAAGCCTTTTCAAGTCTGATAAAAGCTGATGGCCTTTTATACTGTCTTCGTCAGAAATCTCTACAATAGGATTCACAGGAGAATGTGAGATATTATCATTCTCTTCTTCCGATTTTACGAAGACGGAAGTAGCGACGTCTTTCAAAGTATCATCTTGACGCCTGGTGTCCTGGCGTCCAGTCTCTTGACGCCTGGCGTATTGGCGTCCATTTTCTTGAAGCTTAATGTCTTGGCGTCCAGCTTCATGACGCCTGACGTCCTGGCGTCTTGCTTCTCAACGCCGACGTCCTGGCGTCCAGCTTCTCGACGCTCGACGTCCTGGCGTCCAGCTTCTCAACGCTCGACGTCCTGGCGTCCATACTTCTAACTTTCGCTGTCCCGTCAAACCTAGAGGTTACTTGAGAACTGGCCGCCTGTGCGACATCGGTCAAAAACTTCCTCCGGTTGACGTACAGCAACCAATGGACGAAAAAACACTTTAACCTCGCCTTTCCTATGGCGAGGGTGAGCGTCCTGGGAAACGTCAACAGGTACGCTCGAGGGGACGACTGCTCGGTAGCTAAAGCCTCTTGCCTCCCTTCGTCTGTCGACTTTCCTTCTCACAGGGGTTGGTGAGCTTGGAAGAGGTCTAGGACTAGGAGCACAACAGGACCGAGCGGTCGCACCCTCCACTGCACTTGCACTAACAACATATTAACACTTGTATTTTTTAGATCTCTTATTATCGATCACATATTATCCCTGTCTTCTGAGAGGGATTTTACCTGTTGGGCCAGGGTCTGAATGGCAGCCAACAAATCATTAAGTATTGGGTCCTTACCTGTTTCAGTAGGGGGTTCAGAGACTACCACTACGGGAGAAGGATCAATAGGATAGTTATCACGGGGAAAAGAATTAACTATTCCCTGGTTATATCAAGAAGAGTGAGAAACAGTACTCTTGGCTCTTCTGAGCCGGTCTTTCATTCCCGTTCTTCAGACATACTAAGTGGGGATCCAAGGAGACTTTAGCAAGCTGCTTGCATCCCCACACACACATCTTTCTCACTCGATGAAGTCAGATATGTTATAAGAAAATCCAAAAGCGAACAAGCGAAAGCCAAGCCAAAGTGTACTTCACCAAAATAAGTTGCGAAAAAACACAGGCTACTGAGCGAAATTCCATCGATGTTACCGACACAGCGGCAGGGAAGATCTGAGGAATAGTTGGAATGGTTCCAGGTACCTGGGTAGAGGGCGCACAGGTGGTTCACCTGACTACCGATCGGCGATTGCCGCGAGTTTTGAAATTCTGCCGTGACGTCAGGGACTTAAGCTATATATATAACTACCAGGTAAGTTAGATGTTTGAAATATAATAATAATAATAATAATCATTATAATAAAATTAATATAAATGTAATTATAAAATTCTTATGTGATACGTATTTAAAAAAAATAAATATTTTTCCCTCATCTTCTGTAAGAAGCTCGAAGGCAAAAACCTGTCAGACATGTCACTTTAATATGACAAGAAGGGGTAACGTTGCTGATTGGAGGTGAAAGGTTTCTTGTAATTCTCTCTCTCTCTCTCTCTCTCTTTCATAGTTAGCGCAACCTACGTATTACTGTTTCTCTGTATGTCTTTAAGTGTACAGTAGATAATTGTACATATTGATCTAATTTTACCTGTACCATTTACAAACTGTAAATACGGTGTTCTAAAACATACAGACATAGAGCATTTCAGAACAAAGAGAAAGAGACAGAATAAAGAAGTTTTTAAAAACGAGGTTGAGAAGACTTCTAAAAATAGATTGGTGGAATGGGGGAGAGAGAAATAGTATGCTAATCTTCACTCTCTCCTATATTCTTACATTAACCATTTATTTCTCTTTTAAGGGTAATGTATTAAGCTAACTTTTAAATGAAATTATAGTAACTTTAATTTCATTTTAAAGTTAGTTTAATACTGAATTTCCATCTTTTGATATATCTCTCTCTCTATCTCTCATGTTAGTCTCTCTGTCTCCATACTAATTCATAAATAATTCAACTTGATATTTCAAGTAAGGACAATATCTCTCTCTCTCTCTCTCTCAGTCTCCGTAATAACTGATAAATAATTTCACTCTCTTAAGTAAGGACAACCCTTATCTCCCTCTCTCTCTCATTCATAGTTAGCGGTCACACATTTTTACAATTTATTATTTCTCTGTACGTCTTTACCTGTACAGTAGATAGTTTGAACTTATCTAATTTTACCTGTACCATCTACGAAGTGTAAATGCGCTACTGTGGCAAATACATCCTAAAACATTGAGACCTAATAACTAAGAGTTGTATTAGTCAAAATAAAAAAGGGATTTTGACAGAGGAAAAATCTATTTCTGAGGAAGGTCCCGTGTCACCCGGTGAAATTCCATTACAGCACGAATTTCTAGGTATAATAATGCTAGATATACCAGAGAAAAAGAGCTTTCAGGAAAGCTGGGGTTACTACCCCCAGTCGAGCGTCTTCTAGGAAGACGTCGGTATAAAGAAGGGTGAGTGAAATACCACTACCACGGAAATATACTCGAAAGATCTCTCCTTATCAAAACCCCCGGAACAGAGCGGTGAGCCGTTACAGCCCCTACACTCAACACCCGCCAGGACGGCGACACCAGCGCCACCTACTTCATTCCATGCTAGCACTAACCCCAGACTTGGCATGTGCAAGTAGGGGGGGGGGAGTACTAGGTGAACCAGGGAGGGTCACCGGGTGACACGGGACCTTCCTCAGAAATAGATTTTTCCTCTGTCAAAATCCCTTTTCTGAGTCCAGTCCCGTGTCAGCCGGTGAAATAGTGATAGAGAATCATGCCAAGGCTGCAACTACAAGGAAAAAAGGAGGTAATCTGAAGAAATAGTCAAAAACTTAACGAAAATAATTTTAATCAAGTAATCTCTTCCATGTAGCAAGAATACTAAAACTAAGGTATACTAAATCTAAGGCACAACAAAAAACTTAATACTATGAAATAAGGGGAGGTCCCCGGTACGACGGGGAAAAAACCCCAAAATCCTAAAATTACTTAAAGCTAGGTGAAACATGAAATGTGCACAAGATAAGCAAACACAACCTTAATACTATACACGTAAACTTAGGCTAAACACGTAAGAGACAAGATCAATGAAAATTAAAATATACACATATCTGGGGTACGTGGAGCCAAATAAAAACCGTCCAGTACCCCACAAGAAAAAACAATCATGGCATGTCAGATTACACTTTTCCATCAGTAGGTACAAGATACATCAATATGAGGGGCCAGGCAGTGAGGCATAATCAACCAGGAGAATAAACAGAGAAGTAAATGAGGCAGGCGGGCGGGGGGGAAAAGGAAAGGATAAGGAAATAATTAGTTAAGGTGGGGAGATGACACTTCCCACTGCTATTGTAGAATATTTCAGGGCTTCGAGCGATTTTAAATAGTGGCGTTTAAACACTAGAGGTGATTTCCAACCCGTATATTTTGATAACTCTGAGAAGTCCATATTATGAAAGTAATTAACAGAAGTAGCAACTGCTCGAATATCATGAACTTTAGGAACTGAATCTGGGTTGGCCTGTTTAATGAAATACAGAATTTGTTGTCTTATAGCGTTCAGTGAAAGAGTACCACCTTTCTCCCTGATAAAAAGAGGACCCGACTTACTCTGTGGAGTTCTTAAAAGGTAAGATTTAAGTGTATAAACTGGACATAAAGACTGGTCTTGAGGAAGGGGCACCACCTTCCAAGGAGACCACCTGTCCTGTGGGTCTTCGTTCTTAGCTAAAAATCTAGGGTCAGGGGAAAGGAGGACCTCTCCAGACGGGAGGAAGTTTACGAAATTATCACCTCTAGTGAGAGCCGACAGCTCTGAGATTCTAGCACCTGAAGCCAAGCTAATCAAAAATAATGTCTTCCTTAACAGATCCTGATAAGAGCAATGAAAGTTATCCAACTCTGATGCTAACTTAAGGACGTCATTGAGAAACCACGTAACAGAATGTGGACGTGATACTGGTCTCAGACGAGCGCATGCTCTGGGGATGGATGAAAAATAGGAATCTGTAAGGTCGATTTTAAAGCCGTAAAGAAATACTTTCTTCAATGCCGACTTGACTGTGGTAATAGTGGCCGGAGCAAGGCCTTTTTCAAACAGTGATCTAAAGAAGGAAACTCCTAAATTAGTCGTCATGATTTTGGCTTCAGATGCTTTCAGGAAGGAGGCTAATTTTTTGACTGCTGAGTCATACTGTCTAAGAGTAGAATCTCTTTTATCTGATTCTAAAAACAGAGTGTTGACAGGGTCGATGTTCGCTCCTTTTTGGGCTGCGAATTTTATAAAGTCCATAAAACTAGGGCATTCTGAATCCTTGAGGAAGCTGACACAGTCTTGGTTTGTACTGTCTGGGTCAGAATGGGCTTGGGAATCCGAAGACTCCGTAATCCCAGTTCCTGAAGGAGAGGGAACCAATTGCTCTTCGGCCAGTAGGGGCTACTAGGGCTGGTTGACCCTTGAATGTCCTGAGTTTGTGTAATACTTTCAGCAGTAAATTTATTGGAGGGAACAGATAAATCTTCTCCCAATTGTTCCAATCTACTGTCATTGCGTCTGTGGCGAACGCCTGAGGGTCCAGGTTGGGGCCACGTAACAGGGGAGCTTGAAGTTGCTCTCCGTTGCGAACAGATCCACTTGGAGGCCCGGAACCCAGCGGCAAATCCATTTGAAAGATTCCACATCCAGGGACCACTCCGTCTCCAACGGGGTAGTCCTGGACAGGAATCCGCCACCACATTCCGTACCCCGCTAGGTGGGTGGCTGACAGGTGCCAGCCGTGCTTGTTCGCCAGGGAGAAGATAGCAACCATTACTTGGTTTACTCGACCTGATTTGGAGCCGCCCCTGTTGATGCAATGAACTACCACTGCGCTGTCCAACACCAACCTGATATGAATCCGGTTGGGGGGGCGGATTTTCTTCAGAGTTAGAAAGACCGCCATAGCTTCCAGGGTATTTATATGGAACTGCTGAAACATTGTGGACCACGTTCCTTGTACTTTCTGTTTTGGTGAATATCCCCCCCAGCCGCTTAGGGAAGCGTCTGTGTGGACAACTAGTGCCGGAGGGGGAAATTGAAGCGGAACTGTTTTGGACAGGCCCCTGACTGTGGTCCAAGGCCGCAGTCTTGTCTTTAAGATTTGAGGGATAGAGGAGACCTTGTCTCTGAGCTTGACATTTGCTCGACTCCGCCACACTCTGTTTATGTCTTTTAATTTCGCTTTTAAGAGCAGGTCTGTCACTGAGGCAAACTGAAGAGACCCAAGGACTCTTTCTTGGGATCGGCGGGATGCCGATGGATTTTTGAGGAATCTCCTGGTGAGAGATGCTATCTCTTTCCTCTTGGGAGGCGGGAGAGATAACGTGTGGGAGGACAGATCCCACTGGAGACCCAGCCACTGAAACCGGGACTCCGGAGTCAGGCGGGACTTCTCTCTGTTCAGCTGAAAACCTAGCGACTCCAGGTAATTGATGACTATGGACGTAGCCTTCTGACACTCCGGAACAGTTGGAGCCCAAATTATCCAATCGTCTAGGTACGCTGCTAGGGATATCCCTCGAGACCGGAGCTGTTGTACTACCGTGTCCGCCAGCTTGGTGAATACCCTGGGCGCAATGTTCAGACCGAAGGGCATGACCCTGAAGGAGTAGGCTTGATTCCCGAGTCTGAAACCGAGGAACTGAGAGAAGTTCCGCGCAACCGGGACGTGATAATAAGCGTCTGAAAGATCGATAGAGGTGGTGACGGCCCCACGCGGAAGTAGAGTCCGTACCTGAGCTACCGTAAGCATGCGAAATTTGTCGCATTTTATGTAGAGATTTAGACGCGACAGATCCAGGATCACTCTTTGCTGATCGGAGTCTTTTTTGGGAACAGTGAATAACCTGCCTTGAAACTTTAGGTGCCTTACTTTCTTTATTGCTCTTTTGTTGAGCAATTCTGTTACGTAATCCTGTAGGATTGATGTGGGTGGCTGGTAAAATCTGGTTAGAGGAGGAGGGTTCTTGATCCAGCTCCACCCTAGTCCTTTGGACACAATGCTGTGTGCCCAAGGGCTGAAGGTCCATTGGTCCCTGAACCAATACAGGCGACCGCCTACCTGGGTTCTCTCAGTGGGAGGGAGCGGGTTTATTCCCCCTACCACGTCCGGGCCTTCCCCTTGGGGTGGTGTTGGGCCTTCCTCTATGGGGGGCTCTGCCTCTTCCTCCTCTTGCAACCCTATTGAGGCCGTGAAAGAACCCACGGCCCTCATATGTGGGGTTGTATGCTGGTGAAGCCACATAAGAGGGTGCAGCTGGTTGGACCAGCACGTATTGTTGGGGGTGAGCCTTGGAGGTAGACGGCTGGGCTACTGCCGAGACCGGGACGGCTTGGACTACCGCCTGATGGGGCCTCTTATGCCTTCTGAATCGTTTGCCTCCTCTCGTCTGGGGGCCGGCCGATTCTGGGGTCTTGCGCTTATAAGCGGAAATGCCCCAGCGAGAGCGCAGACTCTGATTGGCCCGTGTAGCCTCGGCCATAACGCTTGTGACCTCGTCTTCAGGGAAGAGGTTAGGTCCCCAGATCGAGCTTTTAACGAGCTTGTTAGGCTCGTGGCGGATAGTAGCATCTGCGAAGATGAACTTCCTGCATTCCAGTCTGGCCGTAATGAACTCGTACAAGTCCGACTGGAAGCTCGCTAGGAAGGACTTAGCCAGAACTTGGAAAAAAGGCTCGTCCGAGCAGGAGACGGCAGTAGCTTCTGTAAGGCAGCTGGAGCTCAAGGACCGGGCTAACTTAGTCCGGGCCTCAAACTCCGCCTTCAATAAGGATTCCGGCAGCTTAGGGAGCTGCTCGCTAAATTGCGTGGAAGCGCAGAGGGGGTCCAGCTTCCCGACAGTGAAAGTGGACGGGGCGTCCACCCAGAACTCATTACTTCCTGGGAATACCAGGGAAGTAGGGTCTGTTTCCCTGAACTGTGGTAACGGATTACCATCGAAGCATGCTCGGGCCGTAGCCAGAGCAACTTTGTCCAAGCAAGGGGTGGGAAGGTCTTCTCCCAGGGCGAACATCGTAAAGTTGCCCTTGAAAGGGGTCAACTTCGTGTTTTCTGCCTGCCACTCCGTCAGAGTGCGCAGGAGAGCCGACTGAGCGTGGTCCCTAGGGACGATGACAGTCTCCCTAGGAACCTTGTCTGACCGGATCCAAGCTTCTTCTGTGAGCCTCACGAAGCCTGGGTAAGGGGGCAAGAGATCGGGGGGGAAGAACTCCAATTCCTCCAACCGTCTCGTGCCAAGACCCTCAACTGTAAGCTTGCCATCATGTTGGATGGCCCGGAGTGCGAAGCGCCAAGGGTTACCGACATCGAACGGCGGGAGGTCCGCAGTGTCGGGGATAACATACTGTGGTTCGGCTGGGGGTGGGCGAGCCATACCTGCCAGTATGTTATCATGACTGGCCAATTTCTCAGTTATCTTTACAAACCTGGAGTCTAGGTCCTCCGTAAACTTTTTATAAAGTTCAGTGGCAAGGGCCTCTGCATCAAAAGCAGGCTGGCGAGGAGGGCTTGGTTTTGCAGCCCTCTTACTCGCGCCTTTGCTGGAGGAACCAGACTTGCTCCCGGAGGCTACAGGTCCTGAAACCTTAGCCTTCGACGGGGGGAAGGGCGATGCCTTCTTGGAAGTCGAGGACTTGTAGCCCTTCGCCTTCCATGAAGTCTTCAACTTCAACTTGGGGATAGCAGACGGAGCTCTATCACCCAAGGAGGAAGACTTCACAAAACCTGCAAAGGAAGATACGGATGAAGCAGGGGAGTCAAACAGAGGGGGGCCTGCCCCAACAACCTCACTTACCTCACCACTTACCACCTGGTCCGGCTCTGTATTCATTGGTTCCAGGTTGAGATTCAAGGCGGCTACATCCTCCGAGACTTCGGCATAGAGGATATCCACCTGGGGTGGCTGGATCGCATCCCGGATTTGCTGGATGATTGGGGTGGCAAGATCTTCAGGCACTGCGGCCACCACCCGTGCGCCGGGTAAAGCAAGTCCCTCAACCTGGCGTTGAGGACGTAGGGCTTCCCCGACGGAACATTCCTGCCGAACCCAGCCACCCAGGCCCGGAGGGATTCCAAGGCAGACTTCTTGGAAGCTTCGTCCGCCTGTAAGGAAACCAGCAATTAGTTAAGAACGAAAAAGCCAGACCGGGAACCTTTAAACAATATACAATATGAGGAGCATAAAACGGGGGACAAAGACTGTCACTTACCGACTCATCCTGGATGGTTGAGCAGAGAGCAAAGCAAACCTCACAACCATCGGGGTGCCAAACAACCAGGTCGTCAAGTCGGACCGCACACCCAGCGTGGGTCCGGCATACTACGTGCCCGTAGGGTTGTTGAAGGGAGGCGGTACACCCCGGCTCCTCACAGCAAACAGTCTGTAAGTATAAAAGTACATGAACCTCACACTCTAAGCAATCTAAAGCCGGCAAGGCCGGGAAACTCAACTATAACCGGAATACTCCGGCGGAGAAGAACTCCCTTATCATAAACTGGGCCAATAAGCTTTAAATGCACAGAGCGGAAGGTAAGGGCTTTCAGACCCCGGAGGACTCCGGGGAATGAAGGAACGAGAAACCAGGAACTAACCATAAGGGCTGCCATAAAAAATAACGGCGGAGCCCCCGGGTGTAGGACCGGACTCACGTATATAAAATAAATAAAGGAGCGAACTCCTGTAGATAAACAGATTTATCTAAAATTAATGAAAAATAATAATAATAATAATAATAATAATAATAATAATAATAATAATAATAATAATAACAAGTGACGGTAAATACTCCGGAGACCGGAGGGGTCCGCTCCCCTTACATGATGTAAAACCTTCCGCCCTTACTTCCCCGCCGGAGAAACAAGACGGGTAAAGTGCTCGTATGTTCATAACATAAGACAGAGCAATTACCTTTTATCCTATCTACGTAACCCAACGGGGAGACGAGAGGTATGGGATAGTGACTCGAACACGTTCGAGCAAACAAACCACCAACAAACCACCAACCCCAACACAGCGAAGCTAGGGACGGTATGGGAGGGAGCGAATCCCTCTACCAATAGGAGGAGTCCCTGAACTCGGAGAAAACGCCATCTAGCGTCACCCGCACGAGTAGAGCAAGGCTGGGGGGGGGGGGAGGGAGGGGGTGGAGCAGGGGAGAGAAGTAGGCTACCCGGAAGGGAACAGGAGACAGGGAGAAACATATCACCCGCTCAACTGCATCCTTCCCTCCAAGAAAATGAAACTTGGAAGGGTAGCCTACTACTGGGAGCTACGCAACCCGAAGCCCGACTCCTTCCTAGGCGAAGCCTAATATGGACCTAACCTAGTATAGGCTAGGAAAAAGGAAGGAGTGCAGAAGGGAGGAGGAAGCAACAGGGAGAGAAATTTTGTGCCGAGAGCCAACCGGGATCGAGAAGGGGGGGCAAGGAGGCGACTAGCCTAGAGGAACACACCCAAAGAACTCGATTCCCCCAAAAGGAGGAAGAGAACTAAGGGGCTCACTCTGCCCACCGAAAAACGACCCCGGAGGAAACAACAACCAAAACTCCCTCAACCTGATCTCCACACCCAGGGCAAGGGGATGGAAGCAAACAAGCCTACACCACAATATACCATCACACATAAGGAAATAAAACCAAAATGTGCTCAACAGGGAGCGTAGCCTACCTCGGGGAAGCGGTTAGATTTGAGGCTGCCGCTACCACCAGGGGTAAACAACAAAACTATAAAAATAAATAAATAAACTAAAAATAAAAAGAGAGAGCACCATCTCCAAGCATAAAATAATTAGCCTACTTGAGACCAAAATAAAAAGGAACCCAACCTGGGGGTCTTGGACGGGGCATCACCCTAATAAAGGCCGATAGGCCAAAGAAATGTAATTTCGTAAACACAAAAGGGAGGGGAGCCACCGCAAGGAACCACCAGGAAGGGAACCAAGGGGTTAGAATCTATCTATAACGACAAGGAGACAACTCCAACCGAAAGAACAGAAGGAGTCGCCTCGCGGTCGACATGGCTGGCGGGGGACGCCGTGGCGTCATAATAAGATCTCAATATTTATGAAAATACGAGACCACAACAGCCAAAAAAACAGAACAAAAACCCCACAAGAAGATGGTACTTAACTTAGAGATGGAAAAGGTGCTCGATGCCATCGTAGATGTAGAAAAAAAAATCCAAATAAGAGGACGAGCACACAAAAGAAACGGATTGTCACGTGCTAGAAAATGGAATGAAGTAGGTGGCGCTGGTGTCGCCGTCCTGGCGGGTGTTGAGTGTAGGGGCTGTAACGGCTCACCGCTCTGTTCCGGGGGTTTTGATAAGGAGAGATCTTTCGAGTATATTTCCGTGGTAGTGGTATTTCACTCACCCTTCTTTATACCGACGTCTTCCTAGAAGACGCTCGACTGGGGGTAGTAACCCCAGCTTTCCTGAAAGCTCTTTTTCTCTGGTATATCTAGCATTATTATACCTAGAAATTCGTGCTGTAATGGAATTTCACCGGCTGACACGGGACTGGACTCAGAAAACACTGTTTGTTTATGAAAAAAGCACTTCAGAACAAAGAGAAAGAGTCGTAGAATAAAGAAGTTATTGAAAAGAGGTTGAGAACGCTAAAAATAGATCGGTCGGAAGGGGAGAGAGACAGAAATTCTCTTCCAACTCTATTTTTATGTCGACCATTTATTTCTTTTTTTAAGGGTAATGTATTAAGCTAACTTTTAAATGAAATTACAGTAACTTTATTTTCATTTAAAAGTTAACTTAATAATTTGGGAGCATGATTAGGGTCATATTTAGTGTTTAAACTTTGGAAATAAGCATTTATTAGCATTTTTAGAGGCCGTGCCAAATTTACGTGAAAATTCAACTTGTGCATGGGGTTCTGGAACCTAAACTTGACTAAGTTCGGGGTATGACTGTACATAGTACCCCCACACCCACTTCAAAGTCAACACCAAAATTCAAAGCGAAGAGAAAGGATGTAAGTATGCTTCCTACTCTCCCTCCCCCAACACCATGCCAGCCATCGATAAAGGACCCAAAGTACTGCATTCATTACAAACTGTTTCCACATCCCTTAAATGGTGAGATGCAAATACTGATCTACATCTCCAAAAAGTTGTTTGGGCAATATCTGAAAGAGACACATGTTCAAAAACTAAGGACGTAGCCACTGCCCTTATTTCATGTGCCTTAACCTTCAGAGAAGGTAAATGCTCTTCTCCCACATGAGAGTGGGCTTCCTTAATACGGTCTCTTAAGAAAAAAGATATTGCATTTTTTGTAAGAGGACGTGAAGGATCCTTAACTGAAGTCCACAAATTACTACAGGGCCCTCATAACTTCTCTGTTTTCTTCAGGTAACACTTTAAGGGCCTTACAAGGCAAAAGAACTCTTTCTTCTTCCTCAGGTCCTAGAATCTCACTGAGACTTTTTACCTTAAAAGAATGAGGCCAGGACTTGGAAATATTCTCATTCTTTGTGAGAAATCCTAACTTATAAGAGCAAACCATGTATCGATTGCTTGTAGCTCACTAACCCTCTTAGCCATTGCCAAAGCCACCAAAAAGAGGATCTTCTTAGGTAGATCCCTGAGCGAAGAGGAGCCGATAGGTTCAAAAGGAGGAAGAGAGAACCGTTTTAGGACCACGTCTCGGTTCCAGGATATCGGTTCTATTAACTTCTGCTTACTAGTCTCAAAAGATTTTATTAAATCAGAAATATCTTGATTTGAAGATAAGTCGAGGCCTCCGTGCCTGAAGACTGAGCATGGCCCAACAGCCCTTTATGGTCGACAGGGATAAGCCTCCGGAGGATCTAAGGTACAATAAAAAATCTGTGACCTCCATCAGAATGGTTTTAGTAGAAGAGACTTTATTCTTTCTGCACCAAATGCGGAAAATTGACCCCTTATTCTGGTAAACATCGCAGGAAGATTGGTGTCTGCATCTCAAGATTGCCTCTGCAGCTGCTCCTGAAAAACCCTTAGCTCTGAGGAGTCTCTTGACAGTTTGAACCCTGTCAGAGCTAGAGTACACAACCCTTGATGAAATCTTCTGACATGGGGTTGTTTGAGATGTCTTTGAGGAAGCAGTCTTGGGAAATACACCAGAAGACCCATGAGGTCCGGAAACCATGCCTTTAGGGGACAAAAGGGAGCAATCAGGATCAATGACACGTTCTTGTGAGACTGGGATTTGTTCAAAGCTTCCTGTATCATTCCAAAGGGAGGGAGGGCATAAAGATCCTTGTCTGACCAGTCCTGCAGCATCGTGTCCATCACCCATGCCAACAGATCTGGTTCTAGTGAACAAAAAAGAGGCAGACGATTATTCTTGGATGTCATGAAAAGATCTAACTTTGGTCTTCCCCACAGTCTCCAAAGGGCCGAGTAAACTAAAGGATGGAGAGTCCACTTTGTGGGAATGACTTGGTTGCCTCGGCTTAACTGGTCCGCCAGTACATTTACTGTAGTTTGCCCTGGACAAATCTTGTCAGAATTCTTGTCCTGTTTTGGTCAGCCCAGAGAAGCAGATCCCTCACTGCTTCACAAAGCGAGAGGGAATAGGTTCCTCCCTGCTTGCTGATGTACAACAGGGATGTAGTGGAACGCCAACGCAAAGGCCTGAATACCTAAGTGAATGGCCTTGAGTTCTTTCACATTGATATGTAGTCTTTTTTGATCTTGAGACCACTTCCTGGAGACTTCCCTGTCTCCAGGAGAGCAGCCGAGCCCACGTTCGAGGCGTCTGCAAAGAGGCTTAGGTCTGGGTTCTGTGGGGAAAGTGACTTTCCTCATAATAACCTGCTTGATGCTCTGTGTCACTGGAAACTCGAAAGAGTCTGGATGTCTCTTTCTGCCCCAACTGGCTTTGAGGAAAAACTGAAGCACCCTCATATGAAGTCTCCCCACATAAACGAACTGTTCTATCGAGGCCAACATTCTGAGGAGACTCGTCCATATGTTGGCCGTGCAGCTCTGATGAGAGACAAACTCGTCGATCATACGTAGGCAGGATCTACTCTCTTTGGGACTGGAAAAGCCCGAAAAGACGAGAGTTCAGAGTCATCCCCAAATATACTATTTCTTGAGAGGCGGTTAGCTGGGACTTCTGATAATTGACTAACAAACCCAATTCTTTGCTAACAGAAGAGTTTTCTGGAGATCCTCCATGCATTGCTCCTTTGTCGGGGAGTGAAGCAGGCAGTTGTCCGGGTAAAGTGAGATATTTATTCCCATGAGATGAAGCCATGATGCCAGAGGGGCCAAATCCCAGGTGAATACTTGAGGGGCTGTAGTTAAACCGAAGCATAGAGCTCGAAACTGGTAGATTTGGTCCTGAAATACAAATCCTAGGTGCTTCCTTGACTCCCAATGTATGGGGATGTGAGAGTACACATCCTGCATATCTATTGAGACCATAAAGTCTCCCTGAGAAAACGAGGCCAGAATGGACTGATTTGTTTCCATACGAAACTTCATCTTGAGCACAAAGTTGCTTAATGCACTCAAATCTACGACTGGTCTCCATACACCTGTGGCTTTGGGGACTACAAACAGCTGATTGTAAAAGCCCTCCTCTGAAGTCGGATCTGTGACTACTTCTATTGCCCTCTTCTCCAGGAGGGAGTGTACTTCCTCTGAGAGAGCCACAAACCTCCTGGAGACTGTGGAGTACGTGGTCAAGTTGATGGGCTTCCTGACTAAGGGAGGTCAATCAGTGAATAGGATTGTGTAGCCACACCTGAGAATCACTATCACCCATTGCTCTGCCCTGTTCTCCTTCCAAAACTCCCAAAAGAGGAGCAGCCTGGCACCTACTGGAGCACGGAGGACAATGGGATAATTTTTTAGCTGACGTCTGGGAAGAGGACTTTTTGATCGAGCGAGGGGTGAAACATACATTTGCACGTCCTCTTGGCTGAGCTCTTCGCTTGCTCCTACGAAAGTGAAAGGGCTGTAAAGGAGAGGATGACTTGAAGGTAAAAAGAGGAAGCTCCTTGGGGCATCTTGAAGAATGCACCAAAAGATCTTGAGTAGACTTTTTTGCAAAGCCATAGCAATATTACAGTATTCACCACAGACTGTGGGAACGCACACTCGTGCACCAGAGGGAAGAAGAGAAGGGCAAATTTCTGAGCCATAATGACTCCCTTCAAGGTGAAAGAGCACCAGAACTCTTTTCCTCAAAATCCCTAGGCGTAGAGAGAGACCAGTTCACGGGAACTATCTTTAATCCCTTCATCTGCGGACGAGAGAACTCCAAGAAGGTCCGAAGACAAGTCAGAAGGTACCACTGGGTGTTCTTGAATCTTACGTGCTAGAGTGCCCACCATCCAGTCCAAAAAATTGACCACTTCAAACACCTTGAACAAGTTTTTAAGCAAGTGGTCTAGTTTGGTGCAGAGAACACAACCTTGGCCACAGAAAACGCTGATAGATGGAAAGAGTCAATGAGACAGGAGAAGTCTCCCCGGGAGGTGGCAGGAACCCCCAGGGAAGGAGCTTCTATGGTAGCATATCACTGATACCTGCTATTCAATAATCTTGTAGGAGGATAACTGAAGCAAGCTTCTCCTTTCTCCCTCATCTGAGGGCCAGATCTCAACCTCGCTTAGAGCCTTTTTAGCAGAAGTGGAGAGAACCATCTCTGGCAACTTAGCCGACTCATTAGAGAGGCCACTCATCTTGATTCGGGTGAAGGAGGAGCAGCTGGAATGAAGAAGGCCAGAAAACTGCGCAGAAGAAACTGCAACAGTGCAGCATAAGCTGAAGGAGTGGAATCCTCTTCTGGTTCCACATCTAATTCCTCTTCTGCCAATGAGACCGGAGACAACGACAACTTGGAAGGTTTCGTAGACAAAGGAGGTTTCTTCAAATACCCCAAAATGTCATCCAAACACTGCTGAATCGGAGTGAGGGAAGGATACAAACAAGGCGAGAGCACTTGCATTGAATGCCTAGAAGACGGGCCAGGATAACCTGAAGGGGTAGCGCTATGTGATCTAGCGGCGATACTGGGGGTTCGGAAGCTACTGACTGCTCGGAAGCCACTGGGTGCTCGAGAGATACTGAGCAAATGACTGCTGCTCACTGCTTTGGTGCCAAAAACTCCTCGGGCAAAAATTGGTGTCCTGGTGCTACTGGAAGCTCGGACCTCGATAAGCTTTTGAGCCATCTGGCGCCACTGGACGCTTACGCTTAAGAGAGTCGGGAGACAGAGCAGCAGGAGGAGGTTCTGTTGAAGCAACTGGCTCCAATAGACACTTGTGTCTAGGAACTTCCAGAGAGAGAGAAAAGCGCTCGGAAACTGCTGCACTATTGGGTGCAGATGGGCACTTGCGCCGTCAAACGTCGGGTTGCTCAGGAGAAAAACATTCCGGGCTATCCCAGAAACTGCATGAAGGAAGACTCCTTCGCCTTCTTGCATGAAACTTGAGGCAAGCACCTCCACTACAGACCTTTTCAGTGGTCTGGACACATCACTGAAGTGCCACTGGCGCTTTTGTTCTGAACTGGAAGAAAGGCGGCGAACCTGTGACAAAGCCCCTTTCCAATGATTGTCACGCACTGTCGACACCTGGGATTTGCAACATGTGTGACTGAGGGGCTGAATACCTGTGGGCAGACACCACCGACCTCCCTTGGGCCTCCGGTATGGCTTCTCCCAAGTTTAGGGAGTATGCCAGGGACCTTCTCCTAGGAGAATCGGTGAGATGGGCAGCCAGCTCCTCCACTAACACTTCACTCTTATCACTTGATTTCTGTTCCATCAAGGAATGTACTGATGCCCCTAACTGGGCCATTGTATTCATTAACAGCTCAAATTTGCGATCGAATTTCAACTCCAAACTGGCAATGGCATTGGGGTCGAGAGTGAGAGTGCTGGGTAAAGGATCAGGTGGTACTGAAGAGGAGGGGATGGGAGAATTAGCATTCAAAGAAATAACATGAACTTCCAAAGAAGACCTAGCAGATTCCTGACTAGCTAAATTCTTGTTATGTTTAATTGTCGCTTATCTCTTTCTATCCCTCTCAAGTTTTGAAAGATGAGAGGACAAAACCTTCCATTGTTTAGGATCCCAACCCTCACATTCTATACATGAATTCTGTCTCGAACAAATCTGACCCCTGCAAGATGTACAAAATGTGTGAGAATCATGCACAGCAGAGGTTAACCTCGTATTACAGCCTTTGCTGTAATATCGAGTACAAGAAGTACTAGAATCTGACATAGCCACAAGAAGTCAATAACTAAGTACCCAGTCACAATCCAGAAGTCAAAAATTGTGAAAACAACAGTTTTTGTGTCAAAACCCTATCTAAATATTGCCGAAAGGCTACCAAAATCAAAGAATACTTCACCAATTTGACGAACAACCAAAAAACAAGAAAGTATGAGTAATCCAAATTCAGCTACTGCACACAACTGATGTTGAAAGCCGGCAGAAACAAGTTGAAGCTATTTGCTCAGCTGTTCCTCTTCTTCCCTGAAAGTGGGCGGGGCTAGAGACCTACACCAGAAACAAAAGAATCACTACTGCAAGTTTCAAATTTTAGCTGCCGATACCAGACACATCAATACTAGAAACGTTAGCTATGTAATTACTTGGTAAGTCACTTATATAAAAATAAGCCTTCTCTGGGAAAACAAATATCACAATGCAATGATCATTTGGGCACATTTTGTCTCAAAAGAAATAAAACAGCCTTGGATTCTGTTTGGAATCAACAAATTTATTCAGGCCAAAGTTGGCTGACAATTCAACCAGCTTCTGTCTTTCCCACAAATTCCCAATTCGCCCTAATTTTGACAATAAAATGACTAGCATCTTTCCTTCATGAGCTGTGAATATTATAAATCTATTTACAGAAGAATGGTTTTTTTTATACAAATTACACATGCATTTTGGGGTGGTTCTAATGAAAAGGCTACTTGGGTACCCAGCGCATATAAATAATTTATATCTAGTATGAGTTTTCATGTGCCTTTGAGAACAAAGGATAGAGACAAACTCCTTTGGCATTCTCTTCAGTATGGGTTCTCATATGTACTCTGAGAAGGGAGGAATGATAAAAACCTTTTTGGCATTCTGCGCAAGTGAAAGGCGAGTCTCTCTCCAGTAGGCTATGAATTTTCATACGTAATTTCAGGCTATTCAAATGTATATAACTTTTTGGAGATTCAGAACAAGTGAATGACTTCTCTACAGTATGATTTCTGATGTGTATTTTGAGACTTTCAGAATGAGAAAACTACTTGGACATACAGGGCAAGTGAAGTATTTCTCTCCAGTATGAATTCTCAAGCGAGAGTCGAGATGATGTAAGCGAGTAAAAGTACTCTGGCATTCAGTGCAAGTATATGGTCTCTCTTCAGTATGGATTCTCGCGCAGATTCTGAGATGACTCAAATGAGAAAAAGTACTTTGACTTTGACATTCTGCATAAGTTATTGGTTTCCCAACCAGGTTGGTTTTCCATAAAAAATATCCATATTTTTGTCATTACTTTCATCAATATTACAACATGATTTCTCAAGAAATACTTTTCTGCAAGATGTAAGTAATACTACAAATTTTCAAAGTAATATTTATTTTTCCTAACATACAAGCTTGACGGTCTTTACATATAGGATATTACTTGCAGCATGAGCTGGGAACGGCCGTTTAACTTATAAACAAGGTAGTTAACTACCGACGATAGGGGTGGGAGTCCCGCCCACCCAGACGGTATACACTTACTTTGCCTTTTGGCCCAGATATCAGGAGGGCTGGCTCGAAGTGGGCCATTCATGTAAAGACCTTCAGATTTGTATGTTAGGAAATATACAAATTACAATTACCTTGATAATTTGTAGTTTGTTCCTACACGAATGCAAAGCTTCGGTCTTTATATATGGAGACTTACCTCTTGGCGTGAGGATTCTGAGTAAACTTCTGAACCGACTGGTAGTTAGACTCACCTGAACCTCTTTTCCTGGTCATGTACAGCAGAGGAAGGAGTTCCAGGCCTCTGACCTGTTAACATACAGGATGTTCAACTGTCAGATTTCTGGGCCTTTCGAATTGATGGGTATGTGTAATTGATTAAAAAAGCGCTTGGATCAACCCGTAGCGTCAGAGACAATAAAAGGCTAATAAAACCAGCAGGTTTGTTTTATTGTAGCCCATCTACCCCCTTGCTAGAGAGAGGGGAGGACTTGCACCTAATAATCTACTTTAGATTATAGAGAGGGTACTCAGTTATGTAGGCTCACCTGCACGACAGGCCTGACCAGCATGCGACGGTTGGCCACTTGCCTCTCTTCTGCTACAGAGGAAAGGTAAAAGAGAAAAGGGAGGAGGCCAGTCACTCACTCACATTCTCTCCCTGTCACTGTACACCTTAGGCGAGATGCTATCTGTCCCCTAGGGGAGATGGGTGAGCCACACAACTTGTGCAGCCACCACAAGACCCAAGGAAAAAACATATCCAAGGGCCTGTGGACAACATTCCAAAGGTAGAAGGACATGAATGTGGATTTGTCGAGACCACACTCCCGCCCTTAATAAACACCTGTAGAACGAACAGGTTCTTCCAGAGTGTGAGGGATGGACCAATGTCCCTAACCTCATGAGGTCTTACTTGGAACACACTCCCATCTACCTTGTCGGACGTAGAGTACCCTCAATTGATTGCCTCACGAAGCCAGAAAGAAATCGTGCTCTTGAACACTTCTCTCTTGGTCGAACCAGTCCTAACAGAGTGTCACTGACACTCGGGGCCTGAGATGTCGAATCTTCTTAAGATAGTACCACAGCACTCTAACTGGACACAGCAGTATCTCGTCACAATCACTACTAGCAATGTCATTTAGGGACTGGACTGAAAGGGACTCAAATCTAGTGTCAGGGACTAACATTCTGAGTCTGCGCTACGAACTCCCGGACAAACTCAAGCATGACAAATTTCTATCTCCTTGAGTGCTAGCATCGAAGACCATGTAGCTCGCCAACTCTCTTGCCGATGCCAAGACAAGCAGTAACACAGTACTGAGGGTCAGATTCCTGTCAGTTGGCTTGGGAGGTCAACACTGTTCAAAGCTTCTCATCAGCATGTATATCTCCCATGAGGGAGGGAGACTGATGCCCTTCAGGAGAAGGACTTGGCCAAGGGAAGTTGGACATATGGTTTGTTCAACTGTCCTCTGTAACCCAACAAGCTGAGATGGAGAGAAGCAACTCTCAGTGAAGAGGAACAAGGAAGTCTGCTACCTGTTGAAGAGTAGCTCCTACTGGAGAGATTCTGTCAACAACACCAACCACAGGAGATGGTCCATTTCCCCTGGTACCCAGCATCAGAGGATATGAAGGTATCCCAATATCTCTGTTGTTGTGTGACGAGAAAAACCTCTTGCTTGCACGAGACACTGGATAGTCTCCAAGTGTGAAGTGAAAGACCTTCCACAGCCTGGTGATACCTCTCTCAACGTGGCTGGTATAGCAGGTTGTGCCAAAGGGGAAATCTCTCTCAGTATCTCGGACAGAAGGTCTGTATACTGCTCAGCAAGTGGCCACTTGGGAGCCACCAGGGTCATCCTGTGATTCAGGGTGATCATGACCCTAGTGATCACCTGATGAATCCGATAAAGCAGAGGAAAGATGAGGGGCCATGTCCTTATCACCTGACCCTGGCGAGTGAGCTTGTCTGCCACCATGTTCCAGTTCCCAGGAATGTACCTGGCTGACAGCTATATTGAGTGTGCTTTCACCTACTCGTGCACTTCCACCGCCAACGTGTGGAGCAGAAGGGAAACCAGTCCTTCCCCTGCTTGTTGATGTATAGTAAAAAAACCAATGTAAATGAGTTGGAGAGAATGGAGTGGACAAGATTAAGACTGAGTTCCCATTCTCTTGCTATTGAGGTTGGCCGTTGGAACAGAAGAGGGAGGGGCCGGTTACCTGTAGAGGAGAGGTTGTGTGTGTGTGGCCAAATACAAACTGAGCAACATGTAATCGAAGCATGCCCCAGGACCTACCAGATTCGGACCCAGTATGATATCTCATCAATGAGCGACTTGATGATAGAAAGATCAGACTATGCAAATGTTTGTCATATAGCAAGCTTAATTTTGAAGGTTTTCAAATAATAAGATGTAAACTCTCTCACTGTGCCTCGCCCAGCTGACTTCATTTTGTGTTACAATTTTAACGCATTTCCAGTCTAATCTGAATGTGTGATGTTTGTTAGTCTATTGTATATTAGTGTTGCTATGTGATATGGAATTGGATATTCTAAACAGCTCTCGATATGATCTCTTTTGTGTTATTTAAAAAATTAATATTAATTATTGTTGCCATTTGTTTTGAATACGGTTCTTTTTAATTTTCTTTTTCCTTTTTAGGAAATGTAATTTGTGAAATGAATTTATGTATTTGGACCGTTGTGTAATTTCATAATATTGTATTTGATGTTTCTGTGGAGAATGGTCAATAAAATATCTATCTATCTATCTATCTATCTATACCAATACCGTAGTATTGTCGCTCATCAGCACCACGGAATGCCCCATCACGTGATCCTGAAACTCTTGTCAAGCTAAAATGCCACCTTGAGTTTCAGAATATTGATGTGGATTATAATTATAAAATAGTTTAACCAGACCACTGAGCTGACTATCAGCTCTCATAGGGCTGGCCCTAAGGATTAAGATGAAATACCAGGTCTAGGCCATAGGTCTAGAACTGGGACCAAATAGGTCACTCACGTGATGAAGAATGAATGAAAATGAAACTTAAAAGAAAAAACTGTATAAGGTACATGCGTTTACACTGGAACACACGTGCACAATAAAAACATTTGCTCATTTCTAGACATACAAAGGAAATAAATAAATAATTTAAAAAGATAAAAGAAAAATTCAACTTCAGAATCACATAACATTTATTACTAATTCATTAAATGCCTACGGGCTTTTGTATTTTAATTTTTTACTTATTTTTATATTTTGTATATTAAATTAAAATTCATCATGAATGTTAAAATTGGAATGACCGAAAATGTAAAAGATTCTGACAAAATTTCCCTCATCGATTTACTTCCAAAGGTTGATAATCACTATTGGTTATATTTTGGACAGTCACTCAACACATGTTTGACTGTTATCAACATTTTGCACTATGGGCATTTGGGAGGAGGGCCATTTGGACTGTTCATTAACTGTCCCTGTGTCAAACGAGCATGGTCTATTCACAGACACGTCAGAATTACTTGTGTGTCTTTCTCTCTGATATGATGAACTCCATTTTCCAACACAGGATTTTTTGTTTCAACTGATTATTTATATTTTCCTCATTCCATATATTTTGTCATTTATTTACAATGATCATTTTTATATCTCTTGACTGACTGACTGATTATGAAATTTAGGTCTTGATACCAAGCGCCAGAACCCGTCAGGATTATTCAGCACCGTAATGAAGGTGAAATATATAAATTAATGATATGATTGATAATGAATAGGTGAATGATGACATAGCAGCAAAATTCAGTATTAAAATATGAACGTAAAAAATGAAGAATGATACTGGATAGAACCAGCAAGAAATAAATATATATCAAACTTTTATATTTAAAATATATACTTAGTATATAAAATAAATATGACTAAAATCTTTATTAAATATACAGTACCAGGATCATATCTCATTAAAGTAACCAGATTCTTTCAGATAACCCATAAGGTTATCTACCTCAACGTCATCATTTAAAATTTCTAAAATAGTCTTCCCAGTTAGTAAGTACTTTGCCCTAAGGCGAGTAAATTTAGGACAGTGCACCAGCATGTGCTCAACGGATAGCTGACCACCACAGTGAGCACAAACTGGAGCACTGGCTCCCTCTACAATATAGCTATGAGTGAAGCGGGTATGGCCAATCCTAAGCCGTGTTAGGATGATCTCAAATCTTCTGTTACGATTAAAATCCAAGCTCCAAAAATCGGTACTTTTTCTAATATTTCTGTACTTCCTATTTGTGGATAAAATGGGGGAAGTCCATCTCTGCTGCCAATTTATACGAATGTATCGTCTGATAACTGGACGCATATCCAAATGTGGCACCTTATTAGTTAAGAAATCACATCTAGCGGCATCCTTTGCTTCACTATCAGCCAGTTCGTTCCCTTCTACACCACTGCACATCCTACTCCATCTTCCGATTTTGATCCGCTAGTACAGATTTTCCTTGTATTTATATGCCTCTCATCATGCTCCAAAAACTTGTTTCTCACTTCTTCTTCCAAACAATCTTTCTTCTTTGTCTCTTTAATGGAGACATCTATTGCTGGAATAAACCATGGAGGGATAGCAGGATGTTTCACTTGTAGGAGTTTCTGCATTTTTATGCTTTCATCCTCCAGTTCACCCAGCTGTCTGATTTGAAATGGTATCGAAGATCTAGATCCAAAAAGCCTTGAGTCACACTGTTTTAAGATCGCCAAAGAAGGATTCTCCTTTTGAGCTTTTCAGCCACATGGTGTATCTCAGACCTAGCTCATGCCTCCTCAAGTCAGGGGTAGCTGATGGGAGTCTACATAAATACTTTCAATGGCCGAAGTTCTAAAAGCTCCAGTGCAGATCCTTAGCCCCATATTGTGCACAGCGTCCATTTCCTTAAGTTTAGTCTTTGAAGCAGACGAGTATTCTTGGCAGCCACAGTCTAACTTAGATAAACATACTGCATTATAAAGCCTTAACAGCGATTTCTTATCAGCACCCCAATTAAAATTAGATACTACTTTTAAAATATTTAGTGATCTCTTCACTTTCACTTTTAACTGGTCAATATGATTATTCCAAGTGAGCTTTTCATCAAAGACCATTCCTAAAAATTGTACTTCATTACAGTAAGGTAAAATAATAACATTTAAGGTAAGAGTTGGAATGGTTTCCTTAATTCGGTGTCTGCAGAACCGAACAGCGACAGTTTTAGACTCAGAAAATTGAAACCCTTGCTCACTGGCCCATTTGCTTACTTTATCAATGGCTCTTTGCATGAATCTGCTATAAATAAAGACCCTTTTACTGGTGATGATATCTTTTCTAATACTCCATTAATGGCAATAGAAAAGAGAGTGACACTAAGGACACTGCCCTGAGGAACTCCCTCTTCTTGCAAAAAGGGTTGTGATACATGATTCCCAACTCTTACCTTTATATATCTTTCTGATAAAAACGAATTTATAAATCTTATAATTTTTCCTTTAATGCCCATCTTACACAACTTTTTTATAATACCATAACGCCATGTGGTGTCATATGCCTTTTCCAAATCAAAGAAAACTCCTATTTTTTGGCTCTGTTTAGCAAAACCTTGTTGAATTTGGTTTGAGAGCCTGAGCAAGGGATCTAGAGTAGGTCTACTTTTCCTAAAGCTCAACTGGAATGGAGAAAGCAATTTATTTGTTTCTAAGTGCCATACAAGTCTGGTGTTAATCATCTTTTCCATCAGCTTACAAACACAGCTGGTGAGAGGTACTGGTCTATAGCTGCTGGGTATAGCAGGATCCTTGTTTGGTTTCTTCAAAGGGAGGATTAATGATAATTTCCAATTCTTAGGAATACTACCAGTTTCCCAGATTTCATTTATTATATCTAAAATAAATTTATTTGACTTTTCTGGGAGATGTTTCAGCATTTCATAAAGTATTTTATCTTCACCAGGGGCTGATGGTTTGGTATTCTGCAAGGCATCTTTGAGTATCTGCAGTGTAAATTTTGCATTATATGATTCAAAATTACTATCACTTAAATCGAGAGAAATCTTGGCATTTCTAATGTCTTGGAATTCTACAGAATAGTTCTCACTACTTGATATTCTCGAGAAATGTTCTCCTAATTTTTCTGCGACCCTCTCTGGTTGGGTGATTAGGTCACCCATTTATCTCAAGGGTAGGCAGAGGTACAGGGACAAACTTCCCATTTAGTTTTTTAATTTTCTTCCAAATAATTTTGGATGGTGTTTTTGAGCTGATGCCATTAATGTAGTACATCCATGACTCTCTTTTTGCTTTTTTAAAATATTTATTTTGCTTGGCCACAGCACGTTGGTAAATAACTTTGGCTTGGGCAGTGCCACTCATCTTATACTTTATGTAGCATTTTCTAGTGATCTTTCTTATACTATATTCTGCAAGTTTTGTTCCACCAAGGAACTGCTGGTCAGGAAGGCTTCCCTTTTGTTGTTGGAATAGAGGCATTTGCAACTATTGATGGTGGTGTCACTGAAGTAATTATATGCCTCTGAGATGGATGGAAATGATTTTGCATTCTTATCCATAAGAGCAGACTCACTAAATTTCTCCCAGCCTGCTTCATTTACCTTCCATTTGGGAGGTGACTCAGAGGGATGATTCTTAACTGTTTGTATATGAATTGGGAAGTGGTCACTCCCATTTTGATATTCATTTACTGACCATTCATAAGTCATGGCTCCATCATTGAGTAAAGTGATATTATGATCATTCATAATATCCTCCAACATCCTACCCTTGGCATCTGTTGTGTTCCCACCACATATGGGGTTGTGAGTATTAAAATCACCAAGGAGGAGGAAAGGAGTAGGAAGCTGATTGATCAGTAAATGAATATCATTATAAGTGAAATCCAAATCAGGAGGAAGATAGATGAAGCAAACTGTAATTTGCTTGTCTAAAATAAGAGTTACTGCTACAGTTTGCAGATGAGTATTAATTGATAGCAAGAAGTGTTGCAATGATTTATGCGCAGTAATTGCTGCACCTCCCTTAGCTCTATCTCCGATTGGTGGTGGAGAATTATATATGCTGTAATTTAATCCAGGATTATATTGTGTGCTTCCAAGCTTAGTTTCCTGGAGACACACAATACCTGGGCTATGGTCATGGAGCAGTACCTTCAGCTCTTCATTCTGAGCCCTAAGACCTCTACAATTTCATTGTAGTATTGACGTGAAAACTATTTTTTTGGGCTTGGTGGAAGGCCCTTTGAATGGAGCCTTCTCATTTACTCTTTTGTTTATGAGTACTGATAAGAGATGATTTGGATAGGAGTGGTCTTGACAGGTTTGGTTTATTATCTGTTGATTTACTGGTGTCATTTTGTTTCCCTTTCTTGTCAGTTTGTTTAAATTCAGGCTGGGGTTCTTGCATCGAGCTTAGTACTTCGTATCTATTACTAAGTGATGCATGTTTAATTGCAGGAGAGGAGGAGGGGAAGGGGAACGTCTCCTCTTTTGGTGCTTTAGTTCCTCAGTCTCCATTCAACAAGCCGAGCACCTGACCCAGATAGTTGGGCCACTACCAAAGTGGTTGATGCACCTGCTGCATTAGAGGGTCCTGCCACTGCACCCCTAGTGGTAGATAGGGGTTGAGGCTTAAGAACTTCAGCATAGCTCCTAAATAGTTGACCTAATTGTCTTTTTGCAAAACCGATACTTATATGCTCTGCATTGGCTTTATTTAGTGCAGACAGTTCAAATTTGTAAATTTCACAATTTTTGTTATTGGATTTATGTTCCAGTTGACAATTAACACATTTTGTTTTTCCATTATATTTATCAACATGATGGACCCCAGAGCAGTTTATACAAATTTTAGCATTTTTGCAGTTTTTTGATGGGTGGCCAACTCAAAGCAATGATAGCACTGCATTGGTCTTTGCTGGAAAGGACGTACTTGTACCTTTTCATTTTCAAATATGACATGAGAAGGTACTTCAGAGTCTACAAAGGTTAAAATGATCGTGTTGGCAATAGCTGCCTTTTTCACTCTCCAAACTGAAGTGGGACTCATTTCTAGAATTTCTTCTGTCATGTACTAAAGGTCTTTATCAAATAGTACTCCTCTCCCTTAACTAAAGCTTAAGTGGGGCTTGATCTTCGTAATCATTTCATCATTTTTTATGTCCAACAAGGTCAGCATATATGCTTGGGTTGTGGATTGGCAGGAATAAGAACTGTGTTCTTCCCAAAACGAGAAATATCAACACTCTTTATTCCTCCCACCTTTTTCTGAAAAAACCTGCAAAATTTATAGTAGTTTTAATTTTCCTCCTTGGCTGAAGCTACCACCCACATAGGAGGTTTAGGAGTCCTTATTTCTGCATTCTGCTTTCTCTCTGGTTTATCCTGAGCCCATTTAGATGGCACATAAACCTCCATGTCTTTGGGAACTTTGTCTGTTAAGGCTCCTCTTACTGTAGCTTGACCTATCTGTATGGCACTTATCATACTACTAGCCTTTAGAGCCTCATCATGGCTACTAAAGGTAACCCATGCTTCCCATTTACATTCATCAATGTCAATAAAGTTCATCCTGATCTCGACAACAGTTCCAGATGATTTCAGAGCTGTCGAGATCATTTCATAATCATAACAGAATGGTAAGTTTTCGATATGGAACATTCAAATTTTTCACACAACCTGGCTGTGTTGAGGATTTAATTTTTGATGAAGATTTCTTAGAGAAGTCCGTGTCCTTGCTTGAAGTTGTCATCAATGAAGCATGGCCAGAGGGTCCAGGGGAGGGTGTGGCAGGATTTCACAACCACACATTCACACTAACAAAAAAAACAGCACATACACTCACCTCGTACTAGGCTAGGCCTACGAATTCCGGACGGGAAGGTTTGCCAAGCAGAAGGAGGTCACGGAGTCACCACAACCGCCGATAATGCCAACGCTCACCACACAACAACAGTCCACAACCAAGAAAACAACAACCCAACCAGTACACAAACACGACCCAAAACAAGACTCAAAAAGACTCAACCACGAAGACTCAAACTCAACTCACTCAGAACACAGCAGAAAAAAAAACAACCAGGCTATCACATGACACCGATCACGCAACCAACACAGCACAAAACCCAAAACACGCCTAAGTACAAACACTCCAACCACAAAGCCTCCAAATACCAAATCACACAAACTGAAATAAAAAAACGCAACCAAAACTCCGATCAACTACCGGAAAAACCATCCTTCCAGCACAATATCTCTGTCAAGACTCCTAAAACAACGAAACACGAAACCACACGGACAATCAAAACGTAAACAAAAGAAAACCACACTAACTAACGACATCATTCAACAATTACGTACGCCGTTGTTCGTTGTCTCTCTCTCTCTCTCTCTCTCTCTCTCTCTCTCTCTCTCTCTCTCTCTCTCTCTCACACACACAAGACGTCGTCAAATGCAATAACCTCATTCCTCCGTATTACTCCCCCACTACATTTGACGACGTCTTCTCACACACACACTACCCAGATTTTATATAGCCTTAGGCAGGACCCACGGATGCTCCGGAACAGGCCCCTGGATCTTGTTCGAGGGCCCTCATGCATTCTCTCTGTCTCTACTCCCTTCTCAGCACCATTTTCACTCAACCCCTCCAGTCCACCCCATTCCAGACGCACACTACCCTCCTCATCACTATCCTGACCTATCTCACCCACCACTTCATCCACACCCTCCAATTCTGCCCCAAATATCTCTCCAAATTTTGCCACTAACCCATTCAACTCATTTATAGTTCTGTCCAGCTCTCGCAAAGACTCATCCATACTACCAATCACCTGCCTACTAGTAAGTTCCTTTCCCACCGAAATTTCACTCACCCCAGTCAACTCAAACCCACACACACTGTATGTATCATTCATGCTATCCTCAGTATTGCATGCCCTATCAATCATTCTCACCCCATAAAGCACACCCCTTATCACACAACTTACGCTTCTTCCGTTCACTTACTTCCTCCAACTTCCTCCGCTTTCTTCCATACTCAACCAACACCAACTGGCGGTCCTCCAGACCCATTTGCTCACCGAAACTTGGCTCGCATTTATTCGCCCTCAACCAATCACTCATTGCATTCTCCCGAACATATTGCGGCACCTCTCTCCATCTACGCAACTGGCTATGATGTGCCCTAATCTCATTCACACTTCCAATTGTAGTTTTCCTAAAACGTAACTCAATCCACTTGGGCCCACCTCCAAAATCTTATATGGCCCATCAAATTTCTCTATCATCTTACTTACATTCATTCTCCCTCTCTCAATCACCTCTCTCAATACTCTATCTCCAACCCCAAAACTTTCAAATCTTTCACTCGCCCTCTTCCACAACCCACGGTCATCCTCCGTTGACCCCAACCTGGGTCTAACCACCCTCTCAAAATTTAACACATATTTCGAAGGAGACATACCCAAGCTCTTATGCAACGTGGAGTTATACACCCACACTGCACGTCCAACATGTACATCCCAATCGTCATCACATTTACTCATCATTCGCAAAATCTCTGTCATCGTTCTCACAGTTCTCTCAGCCAAACCATTCGCACTCGGCATATACGGAGTGGCATACACATGCACAATACCCCACTGCCTCAACATTTCCTCAAACTGCCACCCCACAAACTCAGGCCCATTGTCACTCAACATTCTCACAGGCCTACATACACACATCGGCAATATTACTTGCCCTACCATTCGCGCAACAGTTTCACTCCTTTTATCCTTGATGGGGACCGCATATACAAACTCACTCATGTGATCCACCATCACAATCATTCCCACATGCCCTCTTGCAGTCTGCGGTAATGACACGCAATCAATCACAACCATCTCCAACAATTCTTTCATCTGCAGTCGTAAGACTGGCGGATTTGCTTGCACACTCTGATATTTCCCTCTCTGACAATCTTCACACGTGACAGCTACATCCGCACAAATCTTGCTCAACCCAGGCACATACAATCTCTCTCTCATACACCCCCACAACTTATCCTTCCCTAAATGCCCAAAACGATCATGTACCAACAGACACATACTCACGGCTGCATCGAAGAAAAACACCGGTATATACACCCCTTCATTACACAACCCCTCCTGATGCAAAAAGTACACCACATTCCTACACACCACAAACCGTCCAGCAACCCTCCTGTATGCATCCAACTCAGGGGGCCAATCCTCCACTCTCACCCCCCACAATACACACTGCCGCAACATACTGACCCCCACACTCTGATCCTGCATTTGCTCAACCTCTTCCTCACTCAACAAATCATTCTCACACTCGTGCGTTTTACCCCCAAACCCTTTCTCATGCATCAACCCTTCACGCACATGCATTACCCTCACCGTCTGCATTCTGGAGGATCCACCCAACTGAACCCCCTCACTAATTAGTTTCCCGAACTGGTACTCTGCCCCACTCTCATTCGCCTACACACACTCGCCACATGACCTTCCACCCCACATTCAGTACACTTTGCTCTCACTTCCTTACACATCCTGGCATAATGCCCATTTTGCCCACAGTTACCACAAATTATGCCCCCATGGATACCCCGACAGCCACTGGCTATATGTCCTATCTGCCCACACCTATAACACTTGATACCCCTAACCTTCTTACATTCACTCACCAAATGCCCCGGTTCTCCACACCCAAAACAAGCTCCCAATGCCCACCGACATTCATTTTTCTTATGCCCCACTTTCCCACACCTATAACATTTCTGCCCTAGATCATAACTAACCAACCCTACCCTTCCAATACTACTACTTCTACCTCTCTGTGGCCCCTTGATATTTGCATTATTTACGTTTACACTTCTATCAACTACTTGCTCTGCCATCCACCTCGGTCCTGCCAAAACTGCTTCCCTATAGCTTCTAAATGCTGGTACCTCTGCCCTAACGCTAACACTCCTACTCTCTTTCAAGCATCTGTCAACCTCATGGTCTTCAACCAGATCCAAAATTTCATTCCACCTCAACCTTTCATTTGTCCACTTCATCTTTTCCTTGCGCTTCCTATTTATGAACTCATACACACCCTTGGGTACCGTCGCCAACAACTTTCGTACTAACTCTTTGCACTCATTTATTCCCTCATCACCAAATTTCCTTCTGGCTAATGTTTCCAACCGACAGACGTACATATCCAAAGATTCACCATCATTCATTCTTGCCTCATCGAAATCATGTTTCCTCTGATACTTAACACTATTTTTGTCCTTCTTGCCTGTTCTATAATCCTACTTTTAATACTTTCATAGGACACATGACCTACACTCATTACCACCCCATACATACTCAGCAAAACCCTGTTAAGAAACCCCTAACTCTCATGCCCATACCCTCTTATTCTCTCCATATTTAGCCGTGCAATAACCTTCATACTCCCTGAAAAAATCCCTTATATCCCTACTTCCATACTCTTCATACTTCTCACACCGTGGCACTTCTCTCACATACATAGCCTTCCGTACTTCTTTCTCACTCTCACTGTCGCTGCCGCTAGTTTCACTCTGACCTTTCTTACACTCTTCCGAATACAGCGAATCCACTTCCACACTAACATCCATCCTCCCAACTGCGCTTTTCTTACCCTTCTTCTCAACTACCCTTATCCAATCTCCACTATCCAACTCACTTTCTTCTTGTTCCTTACTCTTTTCCCATTTCCCAATATCAACTTTCTTCTCATCCTTCCTAAGCCCCTTTCCTTTTTTCTTCTTTTCCTCACTCCCTTTCTTAACCTTGTCCTCGCGTTTACCTTTAGCCAGCATCTCTCTCTTCTTTTCCTTCTTTACTGCACCTAAATCACTTCCATCACTCTCATCTCCACTCTTCTCTACCTTCTGCAACTATTCTGGCCCATCCCAAGACCCAGGGGAACCTCCTCCTGCAGCTCCTTCTCCAAAGAACTCCTTAAGCATTCCCTTCATCATTTCCTGCATCCTACTTACTGCAGACTCTAACTTCTTATCCATTCTTTCTTCAGACTCTTTCACCCCCTCTTTCATCTCCTCTTTCATTTCTTCTTTTGCACTCCTTAGCATTCCCCCACCTCCTCCAACTGACTCCTCAACTCCTCATTCTCACTCCTCAGTCTCCCATTCTCCTCCTCCAGCCTACCCTGGAGTTCCCTAGCCACCCGAATTCCTCTCTCAGTTTCTCTATCTCACTCATCCTGACCTCTTACTCTCACTCTACCCACCACAAAACAATCCTAACAGTAAATACACAACAGCCCCACGTTGGGCGCCAAATAATGTGGCGGGATTCCACAACCACACACTAACACTAACAAAAACAACACATACACTCACCTCGAACTAGGCTAGGCCTACAATTCGGACGGAACTTTTGCCAAAGCAGGAGGAGGTCACGGAGTCACCACAACCGCCAATGATGCCAACGCTCACCACCAACAACAACAGTCCACAACCAAGAAAACAACAAACCAACCAGTACACAACCACGACCCAAAACAAGACTCAAAAAGACTCAACCACGAAGATTCAAACTCACCTCACTAGGAACACAGCTGAAAAAACAACCAGGCTATTACACGACACCGATCACGCAACCAAAACAGCCCAAAACCCAAAAACGCCCAAAGTACAAACACTCCAACCACAAAGCCTCCAAACACCAAATCACACAAACTGAACATAAAAAAAAGCAACCAAACTCCGATCAACTACTGGGAAAACCGTCCTTTTTGCACAATATCTCTGTCCAGACTCCCGCCACGATCACGATCACAGTTCCGCGCACTCCCAAAAAAACAAACACGACACCTCACGGACAATCAAAACGTAAACAAAAGAAAACTAAACTCTTTCTCTCTCTCTCTCTCTCTCTCTCTCACACACAAGACGTCGTTGTTCGTTGTTTTCTCTCTCTCTCTCTCTCTCACACACACACAAGACATCGTCAAATGCAATAACCTCATTCCTCCATAACAGCCATCAGCTGGCAGAAACATACTGAGCTCGTTTGCTAAGCTGGCTCCTCTCTTACCCCAAAAGTGGGCAGGGTCACTCACCTGGCCAAAACAAAAGTAGCGCTGCTGCGAATTTCAAAATTCTAGCTGCTGGTTAATAGAAACTAATAGCTATGTAATTACTAGGTAAGTAGCTTATATAAAACATAATTTTATCATTACAATAACATTTTCATATAAATATCTTACCAAGTAATTACACTGCTGAATCCCACATTGACGGGATGAGGGATCCATGGACATATTCCACTCCAAAACATTCAGTCATGAAGATGAATTTGAAATAGACAATTTGCTAGCATTGATACAATGCTTGTTGTTTCCTTACCTGGTAAGAGAGCTACTGCAGGTGATTACTGCCTCTGGTCAGTGCTCATCTTGACCTGTAGTGATGTAGTGGAGTAGCCACAAGTCGTCTTTACCTTCAAGTGGGGCTTTGGAGTAAAGGACAATCCCGATTGCTCACAAAGCATAAGAACAGTTGCTTTTGCCCTGGGTGCAGTACGAAAAAAAAAAAAAAAAAAAGACAACATCGTCACCTACACTGCAATAAATTTAAAAACCATCACCTAACCATTAAAGATTGGTGAGCACTCTAGGTACAAAGTACAGGTAGTGTTCGATTTACGATAATTTGTTTTACGATAATTCGCTTTTACGATGGGGTTAGCAATTAATATCAATACGACAATATTTTCAAGATACGTATTTTAAAATTTTGTGCGTGACTGGCACAGGCAACAGCATACAATCAGGCAGCATACGGTGTACGATACATTGGCCTGAGAGGCTGGAATAGGTACGTTCCAACACTTGCTCTCGTTGTGTAGGAAGTTAAAACAGGTCAGTGTTCATTTGCGATTTTTGTGAATTTGTAAGTAAACTCTACAACTCACATTTGTATCATTATGTCTGCCAAGAACCAAAACGTGTCTCCTGCTGGTAGTGCAAAGAAAAGTCAGTCTATCACCCTGAAGCAGAAAATGACATTTTTATAATAAAATAAAGTTTTATATATACTTACCAAGTAACTACATAGCTATTAGGTTTCATTTATCGGCAGCTTAAATTTGAAAATTCGCGGTAGCGTTCCAATATTTTGGTGTAGGTAACTTGCCTCGCCCACTTTCAGGGAAGGATAGGTACAACACTACTGAGCCCAATTCATTTATGCCCTATGCCCATGAGAGGGGAGGAGGGAGGGCTATGATCATGTAGTTACTTGGTAAGTAAACATAAAACTTTATTTTATTATAAAAATGTCATTTTTATATACTGTAAGTAACTTACCAAGTAACTACATGGCTGAATCCCACATTGACAGAAGGTGGGATGCATGGGCATGTACTACTCAAAAAACACTAATGAATGGAAATGAATTCTAAAATAATAAGTAGTTAACATTGAGAATGTTAGTTGTAACCTACCTGGCGAGAGGCTCCATCAGGAAAATACTGCCTCTGATGAGGCTCATCTCGACTGTAGTGGCGTGGCAGTGATAAAAATTTGCAAAATAACAATTTTTAAAAGTAAATTGTATTTTTCCTAACTATACAAACCCGAGGTCCTTTACATTATGGAATTGCTTTCAGGAGTAGGCTGGAAATGGCCGTTAAACTCTTGAGCAAGGTGGTTAGGCAGTAACTACCTCCAGGTAGGCGGGGATACCCGCCTGCCCGGATGTAAACATTCCAGTTTGCCTTTTGGCCCAGGTACAGATTGAGGGGTGGCATGAGGTGGGCATAAAGTGTAAAGGACCTCGGGTTTGTATAGCTAGGAAAAATACAATTTACTTTTAAAAATTGTTATTTGTTCCGACACAATATACAAACCCTCGGTCCTTTACATTAGGAGACGCACTGATTGGAGAGAGGAATCTGATAAAGTCTCTCTGAACTGACTGGACTTCACCAGCTTGTCTTCCCTTCCTGGTCGTGAGAGCGAGGAAGGGAAAAACTGCCTCTGACAAAAGATCGGGTTGTAAGAAACGCAGGATCAGTTGTCAGATTTCTGGGTCCCTTTGCATGAAAGAGGAAACGTCAGTTCATGCAAAGTAGGCTAGGAAGAATTTGACGTCGGATGACAATAAGGCAAATACAAGCATTGGGTTTGTCTCACAGTCATGGTCTCCTTCCTCCCCTTGCAAGAGGAAGGAGTGGGGCTGCTTCTATTAACCTGAACGGAAATAGAACGGGAGCTCCCGTTATGTGCTTATCTGCCTCGATCGCCCGGTCCAGCTTGTAACGGCATGTCTGCTCCCTGCCTGTGGGAAGGGAGCCAGGATGGGGAGAAAGAAGAGAGGCCAGTCACTCAACATTCATTCTCCCAATCACAACCGTACAACATAGGCGAGATGCAATCCTGTCCCGTTAGGGGAGCTGGATAAGCTACACAACTTGTTGAGCAGCCACCACAGGACCCAAGGAAAAAGTGTCCAAGGACTTGTGTGCAACATCCCGGAGGTAGAAGGAGGTGAAGGTAGTCTGTTGGG
Organism: Macrobrachium rosenbergii; assembly: GCF_040412425.1. NCBI lineage: Eukaryota > Metazoa > Arthropoda > Malacostraca > Decapoda > Palaemonidae > Macrobrachium > Macrobrachium rosenbergii. Next base: position 419,491 of record NC_089774.1, read on the forward strand.
ACCACACACCCGCCTTCAGCACCTGTGGTACCGACATATTCTTCCAGAATGCGAGGGATGGACCAAGCCATCGACTTCGTGAGCTCTCGGGTGAAAGGTACCGGTATCGTCATCATCAGCTGCCAAGTACCTCCTTTGATCGCTTCACGAAGTCAGGAGGAACATGTGTCCTTAAACACTTCTTCCTTGGGAGAGTCAGTACTAGCGAAAACGTTGACGACATCCAGGTTAGGAAATGTCGAACCTTTCGGAAAGTACCACAGCTCCCAATAGGAAAAAGTAACGAATGATCTGGATCATCGATACAAAGTCCAAGGAGGAGGGGAACAAGAAGGACTCGAACCTGACAGTCGATGCCAATGGATTCGGAGTCCACCTACGACATCCGAGAAGGAGTCGAGGTATGACCCCATCCCTGTTCTTCCATCTTCTACGCCAAGGCCAGGGTAAGATGAGAGATGGACCTAAGAGGGCATATCTCTATCCGACGACTCTCGAGGGCGAGTGCAGAGCACGGACAGGAACCCTAACGAGTCGCATGCCACCCAGGAGACAGTTCCCTGGGAGAGCATGACTGAAGAAGCTTCTCGTCCGTAGCTAACTCTCGACTGAGGAGACGAAGGCTACTTCAGATAGAAGACTAGGTCGCAAGGGCCTACGTTCTTCACAAATGAAAGGGAGAGAAGCAGCCCTCGGCGGAGAAGACCAGGAAGTCCAGACTTGACGAGCGACTCTGACCCGAGAAGAAGTTCCGACAATGACACCACCAGCGAAGACGGATCCAGTCCCTCAGACAGTGTTGCAGAGGACTTCAAGGGATATCCAGCTATATCCGTTGCCACTCGGCGAGAAAGCCTGTGCTTGCAAGGAAAGCTGGAAAGTCTCCCAGTCCTGAACACACAGGGATGTACTGCCTCAAGAACCGCTTCGTGTAGCTGCACAGGAGGATGGGTCAAGCGGAATTCTTCTCGATGCCTCGGCAATCAGGTCGGATGAAGGCGAAGTCTTCAATTATTTGTCTGTAACTCGGGGTGAGCAATGTTCGTGAAACCCTAGCGAAACGGACAAATACGGAGGGAAAAAATGTCGATATCGAGTTTTCACCAAAAGGCAGCATGCCTTAACAGAGCGGCCCCTGGTCTGGTATGAGGGAGCGAGAAAACACTACCGACTTGTGTGCAGGGAGGCAACAGAAGGACAGTAGGGATTTCTCAGTCCAGCAGTCTCTGCATGAATCTTCGTGAAGAAAGAGTGAGCAGCATGTTCCGTCCCAATCACTCAAACCCGAGGCCAGGCTTGCCTACCAATACATCCCCACCAGGAATGCATCTGGTTAATTGAGCTGTCGAGTGTGCAATAGAACAACACTCGAGTACCTTCAAATGTCAAGATGAAACAGGAGGAAAAAACGATTGCCTCCTGTTTGTCGACAAATGCCACTACTGTGGTTTTGTTGTTCAACGAAACCAGTGAGTGCCGCAAAACCCATCCTGAGTTCTCAGACGGCCAAAAGGCTGCCCTTAGCCCAGGACGGTGACGAGAAGGTACTAATCGTCTCGGTCACACAAATTCAAGACAAGGTCTTACCAGTGTGTGCCTATTCCTCAATCTGTGAATCCGTAAGTAGACACAAGATGTGAGGGGCTTGAACTCAAGGTCGAGTTGAGATGACTAAGACCCAAAGTTCTTGGCCATTGTCCAAAGGACAAGTCAGTGCCCTGGTGGGAACCTTGATTACCGGGGTATCTAGCAAATCTCTGAAAGAGAAAGGCAGAACCAAGTAAAGGTTCGTTCCCAAGGGTCGAGCCAACTCGGGACTTACGAAACCGAGATCCGAACTGGGACAAAGTCCTTCTTCTTAGCACCAGAATTGCCCAAAAACTGCAGTCGGCAAGACCCTCCGAGGCAAGAACAATTCATATTCTGTCGAGGCAGGGGTGGAAGCTTGGTGTCTCGACCTGAATTAACTCCTTCAAGAAAAGAATTCATCAGGTCGAGAACGCTCTCGAAGCCAGGACCGCGGCGGTCCCTGACACTCGGCCCTCGGAAACTGCAAGGGTTGCGAGTGATGAAGGTTATTCATTGGGGAGCCAGCGGTCCTGTTCGGGGATCCTCGCGCCGACGAATCAGCGCGAAGTTCCCGAGAACACGGGGCGATCATCACTTGAAGAGGAAGACCCTCGCTGTTTCCGATCGTGAAACTCCTGTACCTCTCCCTTGGAGGGAGACCTTGACAGATCCCATGAAACCATCCTCGGCTACCTGGTTATAATACGAGAGAATCGGGGGACCGATACCCAAAGCACGCCAGGCAGCCGAACTCCGAAAGAAAATTTTGTCGAAGCTCTCTCTGTCCGTCTCGCGCCTCTCGGAACAACCGAGAGAAGAGAACAGGTGAGGAGAAAAGAGTATCCCTACCTGTCCTGCCAGTATGATAAGCAGGAGAGGTGGACAGTGAGCGATAACGAACCGAAGGACATTACTGCCACACGGGGAAAGAAGAGCATTTGTGCCGTGGCAAAGCGCTTTCCTGGGAAGAGCAAAAAAGTTCACTCGAACATAGCGGAGAACCCGAATTGGAAAAAAACGAGTAGGGCCGAGCCGAGCCGAGCCAGTCTGGCAAACCGAGTCGAGTCGAGCCAGTCTGGCAAGCCAAGTCAGTCTTGTAAGTGCGACCGGAGGCCGAGCCGAGCCAATTGCGCGAACACAATCATAACTGGGCAGGCCGGACTCGTCTGCTGTGAACAATTGCTAGTTTCCTGAACTCTAAACTCCTTCGAGGCCGAGGCCCCTCGAGAAGAAGGTTCAAAGGGGAATTTTGTGTCTGCTATCTTGCATGCTCAAACCATAAAGTTCGAGACACAAGAACGAAGCCCGGCCGAGCAACCGAAGCAGCTGGCGGGCAGTATCGAGACACCTGGCGTCACGGCACCCCGACACCTGGGTGTCCCGGCAACCAGACACCTGGGTGTCTCGGCACTTTCTCTCGTCCTGTGCCTCTCGTAAGGAGAGCGCTCGTGATTCATAGAATTCGAGCTACCCACGAGACTTCCGAAAATCGGGAGCGGCTGCTTTGTTTCCTAATAGATTGAAAGAACCAAGCACAGAACCAGTCTTAGACGCAGACTTCCAAGACTGGCAACGAGGGCGTGGCCTCGAGAGGCCACGCTCTCGCGGCCCCCGAGACGCAAGATCCCACAGGAGAATGCGAATCGGTCAACGAGAGAAACTTGTCTCCCGGAAGAGAGTCAGTCCCTTAGAAGTCCCGCAGGACTCCCAAGGTGAATCTCTTCCCTGCTTCTTCTGGTGTTCGAACCGACAGGATCGAGACACCAGGCTGGGAACCCGACCGAGCACTGGCAAACACTCGGGGAGTGCTTGCGGTGCTGGCAGGAAGAGGAACCAAGACACCTGGGTGCCTCGGCCCTTTCTCTCGCAATACTCCCGAACTGGTCCCAGGAAAATCTCTCCAGACCAGATCGGGATACTGATATTCCATAGAATCTCGAAGCACTCGAGCGGCTCGCGAACGAGCGCCGAAGCAGCCCCCATCTTAGAGGCGGAACCTCTAAGACTGGGAACAGGATCGCAAACTGAGGTCTGCGCACCCGCGGCTTCCAAACACAAAACCCACGGCTATGCCAATCGGTTTCCTAACCCGAAGGTCGGGAAGAGCCAACGAGACCCACTGCCTCCTCAGAAGGAGGCAGTCCCTAGACGCCCAAGGGCATCAAGGGGAAGAAGCAGCATTCCTTTCCTTCGGCCGATGGAGGTCTGTCCGATAAGATGAAGACGGCAGCTACTTCCACAGGACGGCTTCCTTCACCTCCACTCCGACATCTTCTACAGGATGGTGGACACGAAACATCGTAACCTCCAGGGTAGTCCGGCAGGAACACAACGGACGCAGCTAGGACACCACCACCAGGAGAAGCATGATCAGGACAGCCCATGCAGGAGCTACGGCAGCAATTCGGAAGGCAGGAGCTACTGCAACGGCCAGGAGCATCACCTCAACAGGACCACTTCCTACATCTTCACGCCGACACCTTCTACAGGATGGCGGACATCGTAACCTCTGGGACAGCTGGCAGGAACACAACGGAAGCAGCCCCGGGCACGATCACTAGGAGAAGAAGCGGGCACGATCAGGACATCCGATGCAGGAGCTACGTTAACGGTTCGGAAGGCAGGAGCTACTGCAACGGACAGAATGTCATTTGAAAGTCACCAGCAGCGACAGGAGCGATCAGGGCGGCTGCGGCAGGCGACCAGGAGAGCAGCCCACAGACTGTCGTCGAGTTGACAAGAGCATAACACAGGGAACAGCAGGAGCAGATGGACCACAGATACGCAGGAAGCATTGCAACAGCATACATGAAAACCAGCAATGACAGTGATCGATCTACATCGGCGGGAACAGAGTCAGAGCGATCCCGACGTGGAAATATGTCATCTAATCAGGTATTGTGGTCAATCCCGAAGCAACACTGAATGAATGTCGGGACTGCTTCATGCAAGATATTCTTGATATATCCAGCCAACTACTGCTGAGTCTGCGATGCTCACTGTCAACCTGAAAGAAAAACAAAGATGATTAGTAGAAGGAGGCTCCTCCCGCTACAAGGGGAACAGCCCTACGCAGCGGGAGGAGGTACTCTAGACAAGGTCGCTCGATCGCTCCCCCCCCCACCCTTCGCCCGACGAGCGAGCGAAGAGGGCGAAGGAGAGAGATCTACTAAGGGGAGAAGGAAGAACCTACGGGAAGAGAAAAAAGGACGGAGGGGAGGCCACCAAGGGCGCCGTGGAAGCGGAACTTATTGACGACGCCCGTAACCTCCCACTCGGCCCGCAAATCTCTAAGCGCAGGCGGCGAGTAACACTCAGCATAAGTAGGAAGAAATTAGTGATGGCCCTTACACACGGAGGGCGGAAGCCCAAGAAGGGAACTAACTCTTACGTCCCGATGGATGTAGGGGAGTGAAGATATTGCGTCCCAAACTATACCTCCGAAAGGGCAGGGGCGCCTTCAGTATTACGTAAAGGGCCGCTGGAGAGAAGCGTTACCACTTGGTTACGCTACTCCAGTTATGCCCTTGGCCGTCAAACCCAAGACACAGGCAGGGAACGACGGCTTACGCAAGGTTATCACAAATCGTGGTTTTGTATTAATAAAAATCAAACACACGTATATATAAACAAAAATACAGAAAGATCCCACCGGGATAATAAGAGCTTAACGACAGTCAAGCAGAGAGAACGAAAACACGTCAGCAACGCATGACGGCCGAAAGCAAACTGGAGGTAGTTACAGCCTAACCACCTTGCTCAAGAGTTTAACGGCCATTTCCAGCCTACGCCTGAAAGCAATTCCCTAATGTAAAGGACCGAGGGTTTGTATATTGTGTCGGAACAACACTGATTTGCACCTCCAGAAAGTGGATTGTAAAATAGAAGATAGGGATAAATTCCTCTTGAAGGAAATCGATGTCACTACTGCCCTAATTTCATGGGTTTTAACCTTGCAAATTGGCAAGTCTTTTTCTTGAATCTTAACCCTTTAACGCCGAAGCCCTATTTACAAAAACGTCTCCCGTATGCCGGCGCCGTTCGGTGAGTTAGCGCCGAAGCGGAAAAAAGTTTTTTCAAAAATCACAGCATGCTTAGTTTTTAAGATTAAGAGTTCATTTTTGGCTCATTTTTTTGTCATTGCCTGAAGTTTAGTATGCAACCATCAGAAATGAAAAAATATCATTATCATATATAAATATTGGAGTATATGACAGCGAAAAAAATCGTATATAATTGTATACAAATCGCGCTGTAAGCAAAACGGTTAAAGCTAATGAGTTAATTTTTTTTAGTTGTATTGTACACTAAATTGCGATGATTTTGGTATATAATAAATTTTAAAACGATCAAAGCAACACAGAGAAAATATTATCACAAAATGATACATGAATTCGTAACGAGCGGACGTAAAAAAATATTTTTTTCAAAAATTCACCATAAATCGAAATACTGTGCTAGACACTTCCCGTTTGTTGAAAAATGAAGCTAATTGATTGAATATTACTAGACTGTAAGTGTTTTAGCTTACAATTGCAGTTTTTGACCATTTCGGTCGAGTTAAAGTTGACCGAAAGTCGAATTTTTTCTATTTATTGTGATTTATATGAAAATATTTCAAAACTGATAAAAGCTACAACCGTGAGTTATTTTTTGTTGTATTGTACATGAAATTGTGCACATTTTCATATATAAAACTTTATGTAACGACTAATATAAAACGGAGCAAATATTACAACAACGAGACGAAAGAATTTCTGAGATGTTCGGCCGAGTTACCGCGCAGATGTAAGGAAAATGTTTTTTTAAAAAATTCACCATAAATCGAAATATTGTGCTAGAGACTTCCAATTTATTTCAAAATGAAGGTAAACGATTGAATATTACTAGAATGTAAAAGTTTTAGCTTACAATTGCGTTTTTTTACCATTTCGGTCGAGTTAAAGTTGACCGAAGGTTGAAATTTTGGCAGTTATCGTGATTTTTGTGAAAATATTTCAAAACTGATAAAAGCTACAACCATGAGCTATTTTCTGTTGTATTCTACATGAAATTGCACACATTTTCATATATAAAAGTTTATGTAACGACTAATGTAAAACGATGCAAACATTACGACATGACGAAAGAATTTCCGAGATGTTCGGCCGAGTTGCCGAGCGCAGACGTAAGGAAAAAAATGTTTTTTTTTCAGAAATTCACCATAAATCGAAATATTGTGCTAGAGACTTCCAGTTTGTTGCAAGATGAAGGTACATGATTGAATATTACTAGAATGTAAGAGTTTTAGCTTATAATTGCGTTTTTACCATTTCGGTCGAGTTAAAGTTGACCAAGCTTGAAATTTTGGCAGTTATCGCGATTTATATGAAAATATTTCAAAACTGATAAAAGCTACAACCATGAGTTATTTTTTGTTGTATTCTACATGAAATTGCGCACATTTCCATATATAAAACTTTATGTAACTACTAATATAAAACAGTGCAAACATTACGACAACGTGACGAATTTCTGGCGCGGACGTAAGGAAAAATTATTTTTTCAAAAATTCACCATAAATCGAAATATTGTGCTAGAGACTTCCAATTGGTTGCAAAATGAAGGTAAATGATTGAATATTACTAGACTGTAAGAGTTTTAGCTTACAATTGCGTTTTTTTACCATTTCGGTCGAGTCAAAGTTGACCGAAGGTTGAAATTTTGGCAGTTATCGTGGTTTATATGAAAATATTTCCAAACTGATAAAAGCTACAACTATGGGTTGTATTTTGCTGTATTGTACATGAAATTGCGCACATTTTCATATATAAAACTTTATGTAACGGCTAATATAGAACAGTGCAAAAATTACGACAAAATGACGAAAGAATTTATGAAATTTTCGCTGAGTTACCGCCGATGCGTAAGAAAAAGATTTTTTCAAAAATTCACCATAAATCGAAATATTGTGCTAGAGACTTCCAATTTGTTGCAAAATGAAGGTACATGATTGAATATTACTAGAATGTAAGAGTTTTAGCTTACAATTGCGTTTTTCGACCATTTCAGGTCGAGTCAAAGTTGACCGAAGGTTGAAATTTTTGTAGTCGGCGTGCGGTACGCCCACTCGCACCCAACAGACAATTTTAGTCGACGTGTATGATACGCCCAGTAGTCGTTTAAGGGTTAATGTGCAACTCAGAAATCACGTCTCAAGAAGAACGCCAGTGCGTTCTTGGACAAAGGATGGGTTGGATCCTTAACTGAACACCAGAGGTTAGGGGACATGCCTCTGATATTCTTAGTTCTTTCTAAGTGCTCTTACAGGACAAAGAGCTCTCTTGGTCCATAGGACCTAGAATGTCTGTTAAGCCTTTGATTGTGAATGGACGGGGCCAGGGAAAGGATGGCGTTTCATTCTTTGCTAGGAACCCTAAAGTAAAGCAAACAGACAGCGTCTCCCTGTGTGAATCCTACCTTCTTGCTCAGGGCCTGTAACACTAATTCTCTTGGAAGTAACCAGAGCGACTAGCAATAGTGTTTTTCTTGTGAGATCCCTGACGGACGTGGATCGAAGAGGTTCAGAAGGCAGACCTAAGAGCCATCTTAAAACAACATCTAGATTCCAGGATATGGAATCTGACTTCTCTTGCTTTGCAGTATCTAGTGAATTGATAAGGTCACTGATGTCTTTATCAGTCAACAGATCCAGACCTCTATGTCTGGAAACGGAGTAGAGCATCGTTCTGTAGCCTCTGATCGTGGACGTAGCTAACCCTTGAGAATACCTTAAAAATAGCAAGGAATCTGCTATTTGCCCTACAGAGGTAGAAGAAGATGATACCTTGTGTCTTCTGCACCAGCTGCAGAATACTGACCATTTATTCTGGTAGACGTTGGAGGAAGACTGACGTCTACATCTGGCAATTGCTTCCGCAGATGATCTTGAAATGCTCTGACAAGCTTCCTGACAGTCTGAAGCCTGTCACAGCGAGAGTGGATAGTTTTAGATGGAACTGGTGAAAATGCGGTTGCTTGAGTAGATTTCGTTGCTGTGGAAGCAATCTTGGGAAGTCTACTAGGAGACTGAGGAGATCTGGAAACCCCTCTTTTTGTGGCCAGAAGGGTCATCGACACATTGTCATGGAAGAGGAATTTGTTGATTACGTCTTTCACCATGCTGAATGGTGGGAAGGCGTACACATCTAGGTTCGACCAGTCGTGGAGCATCGCATCCGTTGCCCATGTGAGAGGTCCGGGGCTGGAGAGCAATACAAAGGGAGTCAGTGATTCCTCGACGTTGCAAATAGATCTATCAATGGCTTCCCCCACCGTTTCCACAGGTCTGTGCATACCTGCAGATTCAGTGTCCATTCCATGGGTAGGATCTTCTGCAACGACTATGACATTGAGTCTGCCCTTTATAAAGAGGGTAACAATCTTGGTTTGATTTCTTTGCACCCAGATAAGGAGATCTTTGGTCGCTTGATACAGTGAAAAGGAGTGGGTCCCTCCCTGATTCTTTATGTAAGCCAGAGCTGATGTATTGTCCAAGTGGACTATGACTGGATTTGTAAGTCGCTGTTGAGAAATGTTGAAGAGCTAAGTGTATTGCCTTCAGCTCCTTCATGTTGATATGAAGTTCTCTCTCGGGTAGTGACCATGTCCCTGACACTTCATTGTTTTCTAGGAGAGCCCCCAACCCAGATCCGAAGCGTCTGAGTATACAGTAATGTGAGGTTGGGGTTCAGAGGGTGTAGAGATTTCCCTTCTGCAAACCTTCCTGTTACAAGCCACCATCGAAGGTCCTCTTTGATCTCGGGTGTGATTGGGAAAACAAACGAGTCCGGGAGAAACTTCATCTGCCAATTGGCTTTCAAAAAGAACTGTAGTACTCTCGTGTGAAGTCTCCCTAGAGAAACAAACTTTTCTATGGATGAGAGAGTTCCCAGCAAACTCATCCATTCGTTGGCCGAGCATGACTGGAGAGAGAGGAATTTCTGAACTGTCCGAATGCAGGCTTTTATTCTCTTGTCAGACGGAAAAGCCCTAAAATCCCGAGAGTTGATCTTCGTTCCCAAATAAAGAATTGACTGACTCGGAATTAATTGGGACTTGTTTAGGTTTATCAGAAGGCCCCAATTCTTGGGCTAACACAAGAGTCTTCTTTAGGTCCTCTGTGCAACCTGATTCCGAGGGAGAGCATAGGAGATAGTCATCTAAATAGAGGTAGATGTTGATCCCCATGAGATGTAGTCATTTTGCCACTGGGGCAAGGACTGGGGTGAAAACTTGAGGGGCTGTCAAAAGTCAGAAGCACAGCACTCGAAACTGGAAGACCTTGTCCTGGAACACAAATCGTAGATATTCCTGGCCTCTGGGTGAACTGGAACATAGAAACATGCGTCCTGCATGTCTCTGGTTGCCATCCAATCCCCTTGACGGATGGAAGACAGAACTGAGTGGGTTGTTTCCATTTTGAATTTTGTAGTCTGAATACAGAAATTCAGGGCACTGATGTCCAGGCCAGGTCTCCAACCTCCCGATGATTTTGGGACGAAGAATAGGTGGTTGTAAAACCCCGACATGTTGACATCTCCGACTACAGTATTTCTACGGCTCTCTTGGCAAGTAGAGACGAAACTTCCTGTGAAAGGGCCACATACCTCTCTGAGTCTAAAGAGTAGGCCGCCAAGTTGATAAGAGAGGACACTAAGGGAGATTTCTCCCTGAATGGGATGGAGAATCCTACTTTGATCACCTCTAAAACCCAAGGTTCTACATCTCTGTCCTTCCACTTACTCCAAAAATGTAAAAGCCTGGCCCCCACTGGTACATGGAGGATAGTATCCTCACTTGCGAGAGGAAGGTTTGCTTGTTGACTTCTTGACTGGCCGAACGGACCTAGAATACGCTCAGGAATAGGGCTGAAATCTACCTCTACCTCCTCGAAATGTTTGCTATAGAGGGGAAACCATTCTAGGTGCAAACAATGCGGAAGATTGCAGAAGATGAATAACATCCAGACTCCTTAGGGCGTTTGGCGGACCGGGCCAGCAAGTCTTGTGTGGATTTCTTTTGCAGTTCCACTGCAATATGTTCTACTGTATCACTGGGAAAGAGTTCATGTTGATTTAAAGGTGCAAAAAGGAGTGCGGATCTCTGGTGGGGGGTGACCCCTTTGGAAGTGAATGAACAACACTGCTGTCACTTCTTAAGTACTCCCACTGCAAACAAGGCTGCCAGCTCCTGGGATCCATCCCTGATCGCTTTATCCGCGCATGAGAGCACTCCCAGCCAGTCTGTAGCGAAGTTAGTTTGGAGAGAGGTACAATCTTCTATTTTCTTCGCTAAGGCGCCAACAGTCCAGTCAAGAAAACTTAAGATCTCGAAGACCTTAAAGATGTCCTTGGTCAAATGCTCGAGTTCAAAAGTTGTAAACAAGATCTTGGAAGAGGAAAAGGCAGATCTCCTTGATGAGTCAATTAAACCGGAGAAATCCCCCTGGGAGGGGGCAGTAACTCCCAACGACAGCGCTTCCCCAGTCACATAGGATAAGTATCTCCTCTTGGATAAGCAAGGAGGAGTGCAGAATACCAAAGCAGTCTTCCTCTTTTCTGCCAACCAGCTCTCGATTACTTGACAGAGCTTTCTTTGATGACTTCGATAACACCACCTTAGGCAGCCTAGAAGCTTCCGTAGGCTGTCTCATCATAAAAGAAGAAACCGGCGAAAAGGGAATCGCTGAAGAAAAGAAGCCCGGGGAGCAAAACAAGAAGTATTTCAAAAGGGAAGCATAGGCTGAAGCAGGCTGATCCTGTTCTACCTCCTCTTCTGCAGACGAAATGGGTGAGAGTGTCAAATCCTCAGGCTCATGAGTCACTGATGGTTTACGTAAAAGGTCCATAATACTGTCTAAGCGTTGTTTAATTGGTTCCAAAGCCGGATCCTGAACCGGACGAAAAGTGGAATGTGGTGCCAGATGCCTGGAAGAATTTGGCACCCGCTCGGAAGAGGCATGATCGGGCACTGATGACTGCTCACGAACTACTTGCTGAACTGGTTCAACGGGTGCATCGGATCCTCTAGATCCCACTGTGTGTTAGGATCCCTTAGATCCCACTACACACTTGGATCCCATAGATCCCACTTGATGAATGGATCCCTCAGATCCCACTGAATATCTGGATCCTTCTGATCCCACTAGGTACTTGGATCCACCAGATCCTACTAAACTGGATCCCCTTGGATGCCCGAATCCCTTGCATCCAAAAGTAAGATCTCTGTGTTTTTTAGAGATCCGCTTGGGCAACAGAGACTCTCTGACACAGACACTAAGGGCGACATGTTAGATGGATCATCCCAAAAACTACATGAAGGTTTGGGACTCGGATCCCAATCTCTGTTCCGCTTGCAAAGGATCAGAAATTCAGACTTGGCCGTGGATATTGGCCTTTTCAATGGCCTGGATGCACTTTTGGAGTGTCAGCTATGCTTCCTCGCTTTGCACTTAGATTTGTCGGATCCCGAATCCGCATCACTCAATGAAAGTGCAGGAACTCCAATATGGATGCCTTTCCAGTGGCTGTCTGCCGAGTCCTGGTAATCCCGAACAACAGGCTCAGTTGAGGGGGCAACTACCCTTGGGCAAACCTCACCGACCTCCCTGGGACTTACGGTTTGCCTCCTCCCAGGCTTAGGGGAGTTTGACAGGGACCTTCGTCTAAGAGCATCAGTGGGACGAGTAGCCACCTCCTCCACTGACACAACACTTGCACCAACCTCACTGGCACTAATCTTATCCATAAGGCCCTTACTGAAGCCCCTATTTGAGTTACAGTGTTCACTAAGAGACCAAATTTCTGGTCCATTCTGGCTTCCAGACTGGCGATGGCATTGGGTTTGGAAGTTTGGAAGCTGGATAAAGGGGTCACAGGTAAATTTGGAGGACTGGCGATAGGGGAAAATGCAGATATAGGAGTTGGAAGAGCATGCAAAATAGGAGAACACTGACTAACTGAATACTTAGCTTCGGTCTTAGCCACTGCTCTCCTACGTCTGTTACTCTCAAGTTTATTTAACTAACTAGTTAAAGTCTTCCATTTCCCCTGATCCCATTCTTTGCATTTGTCGCAAGTCAAGACTGAAGAGCAAGTTTGTCCTCTACATTGACAACAAATGGTATGAGTCATAATTGATAGAAGTTAGTCTGGTATTACAGCCTTTGCTGCAAAACCTAGAGTCAGACATATCCTGAAAAAACAGAAGTCCAAGCTCAATAAGCTAATGCAATTAGCGCAATCGCTACCAAGACACGGAATACTTCACCAAAAATGATGAAAATCATCCGACGAATTATACTAAGTCAAAAGAAAGCTGAAGTTAACAACCAAGTTAAGCTGTCAACCGGCAGAAACGAATTGGGCTCGTTAGTAGTGTTGTACCTATCCTTCCCTGAAAGTGGGGGGGGCGAGTTACCTACACCAAAATATTAGAATGCTACCGTGAATTTTCAAATTTGAGCTGCCGATAAATGAAACGTAATAGCTGTGTGTTACTTGGTAAGTTACTTATGTAAAAATGAAAATTATCAACCAGTGTGCTGCTGGAAAGCCTGTCATGGTAATTGCACGTGACGAGTATCTATCGCAGTCGATGGTATCCACCATCCTTACAGATGAGAAACGGATAATGGCCACTATAAAGGCATCTGCTTAAGTTCATTCGACAGTTACATCAAAGAAGAGGACAGGACCTTTGGAAGAAATGGAGCAATTACTGGTCACGTGGATGGAGGACCAGATACAGAAGCGTATGCCATTCAGCCTCTTAACCATTCAAACAAAGGCTCGCAAGCTTTTCGATGAACTAAAAAAAAAATATGATGATAACCACAACAAAAGTTTTGTAGCAAGTGCTGGATGGTTTCATCATTTCAAAAACTCATAATTTTTATAGTGTGAAAATTAGCGGTGAAGCAGCAAGAGCTGAAGCCAAAGGAGCCGCTAAATTTAAGGGTGCTTTACATAAGATCGTCACTGATGGAGGGTACTTGCTGGAGCAAATCTTTAATGTCGACAAAACAGGACTATATTGAAAGCGCATGCCTAGATGGTCCTGCATCCATAAATAAGCAACAATGATGCCTGGGTTTAAGGCATTCGAAGATCGACTGACTCTTCTGCTTGGGGGAAATGTGGTTTGGTATAAACTTAAGCCACTCATGATTTACCACTCCAAAAATCCAAGGGCATTAAAGAGAATCGACAAGCATACGCTTCCTGTGCATTACCATCATAATAAGAAAGCATGGATGACTGCAATGCTATTCGAAGACTGGTTTGTGCATTGCTTTATTTCAGAAGTGAAAGATTATTGTAGGAAAAACAAAATCCTCTTCAAAATTCTGCCGATTCTAGACAATGCTCGCGGCCACCCCAAGAACATCGGAGATATTAACGAGAATGTAAAAGTTTTGTTTCTGCCATCAAACACAACTTCTCTCATACAACCCATGGATCAGGGCGCTGTGGCTACGTTCAAGGCCTATTATCTTCGGAAAACGTTTGCTCAGGCTGTTCAGGCTACGGATAATGAGGAGAAAGATCTCAGGACTTTCTGGAAGGAATTCAATGTTCTGAACTCCATTATGAACATGGAAAGGTGTGGAAGGAGGTTAAGAAAGAATGTATGAATGGGGTTTGGAAAAATCTGCTACAAGTGTATGTGAACTCATTTAAAGGTTTTGATAAGGATGAAGAAGTTGTGGAAATTAATAAAAAGATTTTGACACCTGGGAGAAGTTTAGATTTAGAAATTGATGAGGAAGACATCCAAGATCTTTTAGATGTGCAAGATGTAGAGCTAAAGGCAGAAGATTTAATTGCACTTGCAGAAGAGAGAAAAAGAGCAGAAGAGGAAGAAGAAATTGAAGGAGAGCCCGAGCAAAAGTTTACGACAAAAGCACTGGCAGAGGTTTTTGCCTCATTTGAACATGGACTGAAACTTTCAAGTGAAATGGATGGGAACATGGAGCAGTTTTCTCAGGTTGACAGAGTACATCAAGACGCTGTTGCATGTTACCGAGTCAATTATGAAGAATGAAAAAAATGCACTATGCAACCGACGATGGAATACTTCTTTAAGAGAACAACTCCGGTGGCATCGCCTTTCACCACCCCTTCCCCGACATTTGAGCCTCAATCGCCTACATCTCTTTAACAACTATTTTCTTGAAACACCTGAACTAACAGAAGAAGAAATACTATCTGAAGAGGAGCGAGTTGATGATCCTGCGACTTTATCATCCTCCTCCTCCTCTTCTGATTTTTAGTTATACGTAGCCATGAACAGCCTGACATCGTTCATGTACGCCGACAATGGACCGGATCTTGGTGAGTACCCCTTACAATACAGTCTGATTCTTGTTCATGTTATCCAACTTCTTTTTGTACTGAATTATCATAAGTCAATCTGCATTGAACCTGCAAAATTAGCTGATATTAATAATTACTATACTGTATATGTATAGAGTATACTGTGTAGTGTAGGCTAGGCTACCATATATGTATAGATGGTACTGATTACCCTAGTGTAGGCTAGGCTATATGTTCGAGATAAGATTTTTTTCAACAAACAATGGGTTTTTTTTAACCTAACCCCATCGTAAGTAGGGCAATACCTGTACCCCACAGGCTCCCCACCTCCCCAATGACTCAACACCCTACTTCAAGATGCTTCTTCCCCCAATACCATGCCAGCCACCGATAAAGGACCAAGGTACTGCAATTTTCAAAAACTGTCTACTTCTTTCAAATAGTGTGTTGCAAAAATGGACTTCCACTTCCAGTAAGTCGACTGAAGGATTGCTGAGAGTGACATTTATGCCTGAAAGCATACGAGGTGGTGACTGCTCTAATCTTGTGTGCCCTCACCTTAAAGGTAGGGAGGACATCCCACCTGGATTTGTAAGTAAGACTCTGTAACAAGATCCCTAAGAAAAAATGACAATGCGTTTTTAGACAGGGGTCGAGAAAGATTCTTGACAGAGTACAAAGATTACTGGAAAGGACTCTGATTCTCTTGGTTCTGTCTATGTAACACCAAAGGGCCCTAACAGGGCAAAGGACCCTTTCCTCCTCTTCTGGGCTGAGGATGTCCATAAGGTTCTTAATGATGAACGAGCGCTGCCAGGGGTTGGACGGTGTCTCGTTCTTAGCCAAGAAACCTAGTGTGAAAGTACAGACTGTGTCTCCCTGGGCAAAACCAATTCAATAGTCTATAGCCTGTAGTTCACTAACTTGTTCGGCAGTAGCCAAGGCTACAAGGAAGAGTCTTCTTAGTCAAGTTCTTGTGGGACGTGGAACAGAGAGGCTCAAAAGCGGGGCCCGTTAATCACTTGAGAATTACGTCCAAATTCCAAGATATGGAGTCAACTCTCTCCTGCTTGGAAGTCTCGAAGGACTTAATGAGATTGCTAAAGTCTTGGTTAGAGGCAAGATCTAGAACCATGTGTTTAAAAACTGAACCCAGAGTTGATCTATACTCCTTGATGGTGGAAGAGGAGAGCCCCTTGGCAGTCCTCAGGAACAGGAGGAAATCCACTATCTGAGCTATTGGGGTTTTAGCAGACGAGATGTTATTACTGCTACACCATCGTTGGAAGACTGCCCACTTAGACTGGTAGCCTTGGCAAGAAGACTGACATCTACATCTTGCAACAGCCTTCGCTCTGACGAGTCTCCGGACAGTGAGAAGCCTGTCAGAGCTAGAGCAGATAGTCCTTGATGGAATCTCCAAATGTGAGGCTGTTTGAGTATATGGGGATCTTAAGGGAGCAGTCTCAGAAAGTCCACTAAGAGTCTCAAAAGGTCTGGGAACCACTCCTCAAGGGGCCAGAATGGCACTATCAGGGTCATTGTTACATTCTGATGGTACTGAAACTTGTTGAGCACTTACCATGCTGAATGGTGGGGAGGTGTAAAGATTCAGATACAGGTTGACCATCACTAATCCGGCAATCAGTAGTCCGGAGCAATCAGTAATCCGGCACAAATTTCGGCTAGAGTAATTTCCAATGTTTCCGCATTAATTTTCAAATTTCCCGGGTCGCTGCGCTAACTCGCTCGCCGGCCGCTTCGATTTCGTGGCGCAGTGTGCTGCATCAACAAACTGGTAGCCTAGCCTACATTATACTGAACTCTATTCACACATTAACAGTATTATACAAACATCAACATAACAAATGTGCATCTTTTTCATGGATCTTTTAGAAAGTTATGCTTTACTACAATGTTTCCAATTGTATTATAAATTGTGATCAATGTTTTGTTTTGGGAATCGGTATCGCGGTGTTTATTTCGCCGCATTTAACTAAGTTCAAAGTGCTTTTCTTGCATCTAGTTAGCGTAAATTAATATGGATACTTTATTTATATGGGGCGAGGATATTTTTCGTTATACGAAGTGTTTTTAAGTCGAAATATAACTTAAATGTCTCGTTGTGAAACTAATTTAGCTATTTTTTTCGTTAATATATGACATTCTCGGGAATTGCGGATGGCTGTTTTGGGGGAATGTTTGTTTTGTGTGGAATAAATCAAGATTCCGTTCGCTATTTTCTCTTGATTTCATCATAATAAGAGCTTTACGTATTTATCTTTTATTGGCGTGAAAACAGTATAGTAATTTGTATTCTTTCATGCCCAATAGTTTTGATTAAAATACATTCTCTCCAGTTTTATTTACGGTCGAGTTTCATCCATGTTGCCGATGCACGATAACTCATAGTCATTGGCAGCTTTAACATTGTTTTCTCAGCTTCAGCTACAACTTGCAGCTTAAAGTTACTGTAGCAGTATATTTCCCTGCCGATCTTTTCTCCAAATAAGGGTATAGTGTAAAAAATATATCAGTCCTATTGTACAGTACTTAACGTCATTTGTAACATAACTACAGTAATTGTGTATTATGGTACGATGGTTGAAATACCAGCACAACAGTTGTTATCCAATATGATTATTAGCAAAACAACAGTTTCCCGTTCGGTTGTTTATGGCTGTACGCATTTACACAAGAGTATAACATTACTAACAATACTTTTATCATTCTCTTTTACTTTTTTAACTAGCAGATGGAATAAAGAGATGTAGGAAAAGAAGTTGGTCTATTGTAAGTTGGTCTCTCTTGATGCCTGCGTGAAATCTAAAAATATTTTTTCCTAAATATTTTCGTATCGGTATTAATTATTGCTAACCCCATCGTAAACTCGAAATATCGTAACTCGAGCACTACCTGTATTTGATAACTGTCTATTCTTTATTAACCAACTTGTACTGATTTATGGGATACAGTCATACTTCGATCTTACACGATTCAAGTTCCGCGAATTCACACACACACACGAACTTTTCACTGGAACCTAACTAATGGGCATACACAATTTTTTCACAGAAACACGAAATTCTCGAGAAACCCTGCAGAAGTGGGTGTTTAATTTTTGAAGTAATTTACAAGTTTTCATGCTTTTATGTGTAAAATCTGTAAGAAAAATGCATTTCATTCTTTTATGTGTAAAATCTGCATGAAAAATGCATTTCATGCTTTTATGCGTAAAATCTGTATGAAAAATGCATTTCATGTTTTAATGTGCAAAATCTCTATGAAAAATGCATTTCATGCTTTCATGTGTAAACTCTCTATGAAAAATGCATTTCATGCTTTCATGTGTAAAATCTGTATCGAAAATGTATTATTTTTATTTTTGTACATGCATAAATATGATGCAAAGGTAATTTCAGTACATTCACTTAGTGTACTTTTACAAGATGTGATACCCATTTGCAAAGTTACTGCACTTTTCAAAGATGATACCCCTGCAGAAAATGCTTGTTTAATGTTTGAAGTACATTTATAAGTTTTCATGCTTTTAACTGTAAAATCGATATGGAAAATTTATATTTATATTTCTGTACATAAATATCATACAAGTATTATGTCCATTTGCAAAGTCTTTGTCACAAGGACTTTACATGACCTTGAGATGAGGTTGTTCAGTCGCACTCACTTGATAAAATGAATTCGTTAATGTAATATCAGAGATGTAACTAAGAGTTGTATAAGTGTCATTCTTTGAAAATTACTCTGTTCACCTCGGAGAAAAGTGCTGGTGCAATCTGTATGTGCATGTAATTACAGCACGTTCAGTTGGTGTACTTTTACAAGATGTGATACCCTTAGTTACTGCATTTTTCAAAGATGATACCCCTGTAGAAAGTGTGTTTAATTTCTAAGTTTTCGTGTTTTTAGGTGTAAAATCAGAATGGAAAATTTGTAATTATATATTTGCGCATAAATACGATACAAAAGCAGTACAGTTACTTTATTATAGTATCTCTCTCTCTCTCTCGTAGTTAGCGCTCAAAACATACTTTCACAACTTATTATTCTCTGTACGTCATTACCTGTACAGTATATAATTTTAAATTTATTGAATTTTACCTGTACTGTACTACCTTCTACGAACATTATGTACATGTTTTCGATATTTTATGGAATTGTACTTTTGTTGCCTGATACATGACATTTTGACTAGTGACGCAAAGAAAACGGCATCCCATGAATTAGGGGTAACATTAGTATACGTACGCACCTACTGTAAATGCGCTATTATGAAACTGTGCAGTACTCAATTTTTATGTCAACCATTTACTGTATTCCTTTTTTAAGGGTAATAAGCTAAATTTTAAATAAAATTACACTAACTTTAGTTCATTTCAAAGTTAGCTTAATACTTTGGGAGCATGATTAGGGTCATTTTTAGTATTTAAACTGTGGAAATAAACATTTATTAGCATTTTTAAAGACCATGCCAAACTTACGCGAAAACTCACCTTGCACGAGGGGCTCTGGAACCTAACCTCGCGTAATTTCGAGGTATGACTGTACTTAAATTCTAAGATGAGGTGCTTAGCTACTGGGTTTCGTGTATTCTAGCCTAACAAATGGCTAATCTGGCACCCTCCAGGTCCCAATGATGCCAGATTAGTGATGGTCAACCTGTATTACCAATTTAAAAGCATGGCGTCTGTTGCCATGCCCAAGGGTCTGGGACCAGAGAACAAGAGAGAGGAAGGTGATAATTTTTTGAGGGGGTGAATAGGTCTAAGGTAGGTCAGCCCCACAGGTTCCACAGGCTGTTGCAGACCATGGAGTTCAAGGTCCATTCTGTGGGTAGTATTTGTCTGCGACGACTCAGCTCGTCTGCCAATACATTAATTTTTCCCTGGATGAAATGCGTGACTAGCTTCACCCGCTTCTGGTCCGCCAAAATGAGGAGTTCCTTCCTGGCTTCGCATAGGGAGAAGGAGTGGGTTCCGCCTTGTTTCATTATATAGGAAAGAGCCGTGGTGTTGTTAGTGCACCACCAAAGTTTTGTCTGTGACCATTTCCGCAAAGGACATTAGACCGAAATGAATGGCAGTCAATTCCAAGTTCCCCAGAGCGGCTCTCCAACCTGGATCTGAGGTGTCTGAAAAGAAGTCTAGGTTGGGGCTCACAGGGCATTGCAATTTTCCTTCCAAAAGTCTTTCTTTGGACGTCCACCATTGCAGGTTTGACTTTATCTCCGTTGTTTTGGGGAACACCACAGAGTCCGGTCGCATTTTCCTGTCCCAACTTGCTCTTAAGAACTGAAGGGCTCTCATATGCAGTCTGCCTAATTTCACACACTGCTTACTCAACTCTCTTGGGAGACAGAAAAGCTTGAAAACTCAGAGTTGGTCCTCATCCTTAAATAGAGAATCTCCAGAGTTGGAGTCATCTGTGACTTCTGTAGGTCTTTCGTGCACTTCTCCCGTGACGGTGATCGAAGTAGCCAGTCATCCAGGTACAGGTATACTGTATGTTGATGCCGAGAAGGTGCAGCCACTTCGCAAGAGGGACTAGTACTCGCGTAAATACCTGAGGAGCTGTAGAGGGGTTGAAACACGGCTCGAAATTGGAGACTCTGTCCTTGAAGACGAACCTGAGATATTTCCTGGAGTCCGGATGAACAGGGACATGGAAATAGGCATCTTGCAAATCTAGTGTGATCATCCAAATGCCCTGTTGAATGGATGAGAGTATCGACTGGCTCATCTCCATTTTGAACTTCGTCTTTTGGACGAAGTAATTTAAGAGCGCAGACATCGAGGACAGGTCTCTAACACCCCGATAACTTGGGGATTACAAAGGATGGTTGTAAAAACCTTTCGTTGAACAATCTTCTACCTCCTCTATGGCTCTCTTCTTCAGGAGGAATGGCATTTCCTCCGAAAGAGGAGCATACCTCTCAGAGCCTTCTGAGTAGGTCGTCAAGGTGATTGGTGTGGACATTGATGGAGGGTGCTCCTTTAATGGTGTTGAGTACCCCTCCTTCAGGATCTTGACTATCCAAGCATCTGCCCCTCTGACACTCCACCTCTTCCTGAAAAGGAGGAGTCTGGCTCCCACTGATGCACAAAGGACTGTTGCATCATTTCTTACAGGATGGTCTGGAAGAAGTCCTCTTAATAGACCTTGATGTACAATGAACCTTGGAGCCGGCTTTGGATGGAAAACTCAGTCTACCTCCACGAAAGTGCTGCTGTTGCCATGGAGAGACAAATTTAGCAGAAAAAGATGAAGTCTCTTTAGGGAGCTTTGAAGACTGAGTCAACAGGTCCTGAGTTGGCTTCTTCTGTAGGTCAGTTGCTATTTCCTTTATTACAGTAGACTGGGGAAACAGATACTGCTTCTCTAAAGGAGGATAAAGTAAGGTCGACTTCTGTATATAAGTCACTCCCTTAGTGGTAAAAGAACAACATAATTCCCTCTTCTTAAGCACTCCTAAGACGAAAAGGGCCGCAAGTTCCAAGGAGCCATCTCTTATGGCTTTATCTGTGCAAGACAGTATGCCACACCAGTCCCCAGAGAAGTCAGCTGCTAAATCATTACAGTCCTCGATCTTCCTAGCGGAAGCCCTGACTGACCAATCGAAGGAACTAAACACTTCAAACACTTTGAAGATACTCTTCACCAGATGATCTAACTTTAGCTGACGAGAAGGCAGAACGGCAGGCTGAGACAATCAGACCTGAGAAGTCACCCTGGGATGAGGCAGCACCTCCCAAGGATGGAACTTCTCCTGTTGCATAAGACAGGTATCTCTTGGCTGTCAATCTCAACAGTGGTGAGGTAAAAGCAGCCTTACCTTGCTCCCTTTTCACTGAGAGCCAATCTTCCACTTCCTTAAGTGCTTTCCTTGAAGAGGAAGAAAAGACCATCTTGGGAAGGCTAACACTGGCATCCACATGGCTCCTCATACGGAAACTAAAGGCAGGTGAAACTGGTGCAGCTGGCTGAAAGTGAGACCATAACGTCGCTAGAAAGTATCTCAACAGAGATGCGTAAGATGACGGAGCTGGATCTTGTACTAATTCCTCCTCAAGGAATTAGTGACAAGGATAAGTCCTTAGTAGGTTTGGCCCTAGTTGGAGCCTTTTGAAGCATATCCAGAATGTCTGCCAACTGATGCCTGATGGGTGCCAACGATGGATTTTCCACAATGGGTGCAAAAGAACTAGAAGCTTGCAAAGGGGCAGTCGGGCGTTTGACAGCTGGCACCAAACTCTTGGCAACTGGTGCTTGGCATGTGGAGGCTGGCAGTGGGCGCCTGGAAAACAGGACTGGTGTTGGTCACTGGGCGCCTGTGTGGGCGCCTAGGCGAAGACGAAAATCGTTTCTTGACTCGAGGGCGCTTAGGTCCCAAACACTGGTGCTCTGAATAAGAATGCACAGGCAAAAGGTATCGTGGGCTGCGCCAAGTACTGCAAGACGGTTGAGGACCTAGAGGACGATCTTTGGTGAAGTCAGATTGTCCTTACTTCTCTTCAGGAACTGGGACTTGCCAGGAAACCGCCAATAACGCCTCTCGTCGGGACTGGACACTCCTGAGTCCAAAGATAACTGATGAACACTAACAGAGATGCCTTTCCAATGGCTATTTTCCAATACCTGTGCATGTGCACGAGCCACAATTTCAGCTCTAAGGCCGCCTTCCTTTAACTATCTCTATCTAGTTTTTCTAAGTGAGATTTCAATAACTTCCACTGCCTTTCGTCCCAATCTCTACACTCCTCACATGTAAGATCTTTCGAATACACTTGTCCCCTACAATTTCAGCAGATAGTGAGTCCGACATGATTAAATGTTAAAAAGATATAAAAAACTATCTGAACTAAGCATGAAGGCTACACAGAAAAGTAAATACTTCACTGAATCCTGGAAAGATAGCCCAAAATAATGATGAAGTAAGATAAACAAAGCTGCTACAAACATTCGATGCTGCGTCGAAGGCCAGCAGAAAAGAGGTGACGTTTTCTGCTTTGCTATTCCTATTGTTCCCTGACAGTGGGTGGGGTGGTCACCTACACAAAAACAATAAAAGTGCTGCTGCAATTGTTAAAATTTAAGCTGTTGCACAAGTGGAAAAGTATAGCAATGTAATTACTTAGTATGTTACTTATATGAAAAATAAATTTACAATGTCCTGCAGATTAAGCAAGCAAACTGTATATCTATGCCTCCCAAATTCAAGCCTCATTTAGGCTCTTGAAGTAAAATAATTGATGTTTTACGTGACTACAGGTCTCCTTTAAACCTGTTTAACTGTCTTGCTATTTCAGACCATGTTTAAGGACAAATGAACAGTACTGTATCTCCATCTTCCTATTTGGAGTGCAGAGTAGAGTACAGTATTGTGGTCACGAAGTCTGTTGTATGGGCAAAGAAGTGAGGTGATGGCCCAGAGAGAAACATTTCTCAAAGTGATTTGGTGAATAAAATGAAAGGTGTTTTAAAAGCAGGGCTGGTGAAGGGATAAGCTAGCATTTTTCATTTTGCTTTTCATTGAACCTTTCGGTGAAAACCATTATGGGTAGAGTGAACCGACAAATAAAGCCAAGAGAGGTCCAAAGGGAAAGCATCCTGCAGAACGAGAGAGACAAGGTACAGAAGGTGAAAAGTAAGTAAATTTACATATGAGAGAGAGAGAGAGAGAGAGAGAGAGAGAGAGAGAGAGAGAGAGAGAGAGAGAGAGAGAGAGAGAGAGAGAGATTTGTTGGATAGTGAATACAAACTACAAATGTTAATGATTGTGGGCTAGTGGATGGGGGGTCAAGGGTGTGGAGCCCCCTTGATGTGAGGGATTGGGGGTGGAAGCCCCCAAATACTGGAGACCAAGTACTAGGAGTTACAAGGTCATTCAGTGGTTAAAGGAATACTGAGAGAGAGAGAGAGAGAGAGAGAGAGAGAGAGAGAGAGAGAGAGAGAGAGAGAGAGAGAGAGAGAGAGAGAGAGAGAGAATTTAGTTTTTTCAATTCTGATGCCAAGGGAGCTAAGCCTAAGGAGTTAAAAAGTTCCTAACCTCAAGAGTTATATTTAAGCCATACATGAACGACAGCATGTACTCATAAACGTACAAATAATCTTCTGAATACTTACGGAAAAATAAAATGGACAGCGGTCCTAAAAGGTTCCCACCAAGACCAAGAAATGCGCTTCCTTTACAATGATTACTTCAGAGGACCTCTGATGCGACATGAATTATCTGCAAGAAAAAGAAAGTGATCATTATAAATATACATTAGTATACAGGCATTAATGTTTTCCTCAGTAACAATCAATATTCAATGTCCAGCAGACTAAAGCAAGCATACTGTATACCAATAAGTCCCCTAGTGAAACCCTCGCTCAGGCTGTTGAAGTAAATTGATGTTTTATGTGACTATAGGTCTCCTTTAAACCTGTTTAACTCTCTTTCTATTTCAGACCATTTTTAAGGACAAATGATTAGAGTATTGCGGTCAACAAGAAGTCCGTCGTATGGGAAAAAAAGTGTGGTGCCGGCCCAAAGAGGAACACTTCTCAAAGCCACTTGGTCAATAAAATGAGAGGTGTTTTAATACCAGGGCTCTGAAGGGATAGTGTAATGATAGAAAGCTTTCCTTTTAAATTAACAGTAATAACCTTAATAAATGGTTGACTGGTTAAATGAATTGGATTTCATCTTATCAAGAGGTTGAGTTAATGGCGTGCGCACTTGTCTTTTGTATCGTACATCGTTACCATAACACTTCATAGTGTTCCTTTGTGTTTATACCTTTATACATTAGGTTACTAAGAAGTGTTATGGTAATGTTAGGTATGTTGCACCATGTTGAAGCTTGCAAGTGGTTACAACTATATCGCCATACATAGGCTAAGATATACTTTGTTCTTCTATATGATTTTATGAAAATGCCAAAATTTGAATTAAGGGATGAATATAAAGACAGTCTAACTGTGCTGTGTAACATTTAGGTTAGGCATGAGCACAGTAGGCTACAGCCTAGGCTAATGAATTGCATGCTGTTTGGCACAAAAATGCTGTTGTAAGTGACTTTTTTGTATTAAAGGGAACCAGTATAGGAGTGTAAGAACCTTTTTAGAGTACCAGTACTTGTATATGTACCATTTTAGGAACCTGTTCTAGAAGGTACAATTATAGAAGAAATCCACTAGGAATACGATGTACCCAGCAATTGTAAAAATCAAGAAGTATTAAAGGAACTGCAGGAGTCGAAAGTTTTCCTTAGCCTACCCTCAAAACGAGTTAATCGTCCGTCTTCGACGTCAAGTACCAGTACATCCCAAAGAATAGGCCTAGAATATCTACCTAAGCCTATGAGGTACACTTGTATCAGCCTACACCAAGGTTTAAATTGTATGGTATAGGTATTGTCTTAAAATGAATGGTAGCCTCCAACTGTAAGTACAGTAAAAAATAACCTTACATAAATGATGAAAGTGGTGTGGGATGTATTTATCTGTTTTTGACTGATATATCCACCCCTACCTCTAAAGTTTAGCCACGAAGCTATTATGTCTGTACAGTATTTAATTTCAGGTGACACCCAAGCCTAAGGTACTGTTAGCCTACTGTACTGCAGCCTATGTTGATTTTTTGACATAGCCTACAAATTGGAGGATGATGGAGAGAGAGAGAGGATTTCTATGGTAATTTGTTGTCTGCCATGAAAATGGAAATGGATAATTTATCAAACTTTGTACCTTTCACTTCCACACCATTTGATTCTAACAGAGCTAAGGGATCACACATTAACCCATTTGTTACAGTAGACAGAGCAGACATAACAGTGACACCACACAATAACCCAGCTTCAAAATTGACACAATTTATCAAATAACACACAGCCAGTAATGTCCAGCAATCAATTCCAGGGCAACAGTCAATAAACCCTTTTGTTCCAGTAGGTAACCTGAATAACCCTACTGATAATCATTTGAAGGGATTTATCTTAAAACCTAAGGATACTTTGGTATTGAAGTTGTCAGAATTACAAGGTGTTGGTACTATTGATAACAGACTTGCTAGGTTTTTTTAGTTAAGCAGAGTTCTGTGCTTCTGCAGATGCTGATAGAATTCTCACACTGTTAACGGCTGAAATGGGTAAAAGGGTAAATAACATTTCTTGGAGTCAGTTTAAGGACATACTGAATCACCACTTAGATTGTTCAGCTAATATTACGCGTGCTTGGCAGGAAATTGAGATTGAATGCTACAGTATAAATGAAGCCCCTAGAGCATTTGTCGACCAAATCAAGTGTAAATTGTCTGCTTTTAAAATGAAATTTCCTGAGGATTCCCATCCCAAAGCTGACAGTCTGTGAGAAGGAAGTTGTAGACAGGACTTCGCAATACATCCCAAGAAAGGCTCAAGGATTTCCTTGGTGATATGATACCCTTAGAGAGATTCACTGAATTTGTTGAGTATGAGTATCATCTAGCTACAATAAGTGGAGATGGTAATTACCCAAGGCAGAGTTTTTCCTGTTAATAATTCCACAATGCACATACCACAACAGTATTGCAAGATCTGAAGAAACAAATTAGCGATTTGTCTAACATATTAAAGAAGTTTAGTAAGAGTAAAGAACACAATCAGTATTGTGCTTACTGTTAGGTCGGAGATCACACAATATCTGAATGTCCACATAAACCTCCAAGAGGTTTTTGAGTGTCACAAACCAAATTGTAAAAGAAGTTCAGCAAGGTGTCCAGGGCCTTTTAAGAATGAATGACTAAACCCAAGAGTCAGGTCTCGTATCAATTTGATGGTAAATAATGCAATGTGTTGTGCCTTAATTGTTACTGGTAGTGAAGTATGTGTAGCACAAAAGAGGCTCATAGAAACTATAGGCTTACACTGTGATGAAATTTAAAATTTACCACAACTTACTGGAGTTACTCAACTTGTTCTCCTGTTCTTGGTACAGTGTATTTGGATGTTCACATTGGTTCCACGTTGGTTTCCCATTCATTTTCTGTGGTGTCTGATGGTTATCTGGACACACACTTACTGTTAGGAGCCAATTTGATTAGGTCTGTGCCAACGACATGGGATGGTGCACAAAAAAAAATTACTATTTGGGATAGATATACTTATCCAGTAAGATATCTGAAACCTAGACCTTCTAATAAAAGGGTCAGACAGATTAAAGTACTTCAGCCTAATGAACCTCATAAAGCTCAGGTTAAACTTAAAAAGAAACTTATTCTGCCTCAGTATACAGCTGGTATTTACCCATTACCTGTAGATGAACCACCTAACATGTTGTTGGAATTTGTACATGAAATTAAGGAGCGTCAAACTCAGTCTGCACTGTGCCTTAAGGTTAATGATGCTCAGGAAGTATATTGCCACTTGTCAATAATACTAAAGCCGCAATGACATTGATCAGCCAGTTCCAAAATGCAGGAAAAATGACAAATTTTGAAGTACAGTAGTGATTTGTATTTTTCATAACATACAAACCTGAGATCTTAACATTTGGAATTACCATTCAGTGCAGCTGGGACTGGCCATTTAACTTTAAACAAGGTGGTTGGGTAATACCTACTGATGCTAAGGTAGGGGGGGGACTTGCCCACTCAGTCGATATGTACTTCACTTTATCTTTTGGCCCAGGTAGCAGAAAGAGGGGTGGCTTGAGGTGGGCAGTATACTGTATGTTAAGACCTCAGGTTGGTATGTTAGGAAAAATACAAATTACTTTAAAATTTGCCATTTTTTCCTACACGAATAAAAATCTTTGGTCTTAATATTTGCAAGACTTACTTCTTGGTGGGAGGATTCTGAGTAAGCTTCTGAACCGACTGGTTGTTCGCCTCAACTGGGTCTCTCTTCTGGGCCTTTTGTATCAATGGGGTTGAAGAGCATCACTGATTCTAAAAGGGTATGGATGAACCTTTTAATGTTGGAAACAAAATTAAAAATAACCAACGGGTTTGTTTATTGTCAGTCCCTCTCTCCCCTTGCATGAGAGAAGGTAGGAATTGCATCTATTGATCTATTTAAGATTATAGACAGGGTATTCAGTTATGTAGGCTCACCTGCATGGCCGCCCGTCCAGCATGTGACGGCTGGCCACCTGCTTCTCTTCTGCGAGAGAGGAAAAGGCAAAAGAGATAAGGGAGGACGCCTGTCACTCACTCACATTCTCTCTTGCCACCGAACACCTTAGACGAGATGCAATCTATCCCCTACGGGAGCTGGGCGAGCTACACAACTTGTTGAGCAGCCACCACAGGGCCCAATGAAAAATGCATCCAAGGGCCTGTGGGTATCATCCAGAGGGTAGGAGGACGTGAATGTGGATTGCCTATGCCACATTTCCATTCCTAATACCTGTAGAACCAACAAGTTCTTCTGAAGTGTGAGGGATGGGCCAATGACCCTGGCCTCATGAGGTCTTGCTCAGAACGTACTCCCGGCTACTTTGTCAGATGTAGAGTACACTTGTTTGATAATTTCACGAGGCCAGAGAGAAATTGCGTTCTTGAACACTTCTTCTTGGTTGAGACAGAACTGCGAAGAGTCGTCGTCACTCCGACTGAGATGTCGAGCCCTCTTAAGGTAGTACCACGGCACTCTGACTGGATACAGTAGTATCTCAACACGATCCCTACCGTCCAGGTCCTAGGGAGAGGACTGAACAGGACTTGAATCCAATGTCAGGGACTGACAGATTCTGGGTCTTCGCTACGAATTTTGAACAAACTCAAACATGACAGATCCTTATCCCCTCGAGTGCTAGCATTGAAAGCCAAGTAGCAATCCCGTTCACAAGAACGTGGACGGGGGCTGTTCCTCTAATGTGCTGTAGTCTTCTTTGAGACCACTGCCTCTACAGGCAAAAGAGACTGAGTGGGAGGCCTCCTTTAGGTTTCTCATGTTAGCTTACCTAGCATCGTTCCTGCGCGAGAATGTGCAGGGGGTGAGGCCACGCCTGCACACTGGACCTTCACTCTCTCTCATTTGACCTGGCCTGGGTCCATAGACCGGGGAACCTTACTGGTGCCACGATGTCCATGGGACCCTGTACAGCAGTAGAAAAATCTTTACCTGCCAAGGAAAGTGACTTGCCGGGGCTGGTATCAATAACAGGTGTCCGTGGAGACCCCGTGTTCCATGGGTGTTGAGAGATTTTCTACCACAACCCATGGTAGCAGAACGATAGAACCAAACACTGGTAGCTTCTGTTGTGTTGATCTATTATTGGGAGGTTCCAAAGACTGGACACAGGCAGTCCCCAGTTATCAGCAGCCTCGGTTATCAGCAATCCAGTTTTATGGAGCTTGTCCAGTGACGACAATAACCGGATTTTCTGCATCGATCTCCAGTTACCGGCGCCGATCCCCAGACATTGGTGCTGATCCCCCCTTATCAGCGCCGATAACCGAGGATCGGTGCTATTATCGTCGATTTTCAGTTATCGTCACGCTGTCAGGAACGGAACCTGCGCTGATAACCAAGGACTGCCTGTAATCGTCCATAATGTCTGGGTGTAAGGGCCAAGTCCCTATCACCAGACCTCGGCGATTATGCTTGTTTGCCACTACATTCCGGTTACCCGGAATGTACCTGGCTGGCAGCTCTATTGAGTGCCCACTTGTACACTTGCACCGCCAACATGTAGAGTTGAAGGGAAACCAGTTTCTCCATCCCCCATTAGTTGACATACTACTATCGTGGTGATAAGGGTACTGACACTCATCAACACCACTGAATGCCACATCATCTGATCTTGAAACTCTTGAGGAGCTAAGAAACTGTTTTGAGTTCCAGGATATTGATGTGGAGGTGTCTATTGTTCTGATTCCACCCACCTGAAAGTAAAACTCTTCCAGGTGTGCGACTCATCTCTCGGTCGATGCACTTGGGAACAGGATCATCTTGGGAGAGGGAGTGTGTAGTGATGCTCCATATGAGGTTCCTGTCATCTAGTCACCAGGCTAAGTCCTGACTCGCTTCCTCAAGGGGGGAATGAGAAGGAACGGAGAGTCCCATGCCCGAGACCAGAACTCCCTCAATCTCCACTGAAGAGAACAAAAGTGAAGACACCCAAGAGGGACCAATGTTTGCTTTTGCAGATCTATCAGTATGCCCAAGTACATTATCCTCTGCTTGGGTATGAGATCGGACTTCTTGAAGTTACGACTACTCCCAGGCTGTAATAAAGCTCAAGTCGTCGATTCCTGTCCTGGAGAAACTGCGAACGAGGGCTCGCCAGGACCAGCCAATCATCAAGATACCTCAGAAGATGCATCCTGTGCAGATGGGCCCAGGTCGACACAAGGGTGAACACTTATGTGAACACACGGGGAGCAGATGAGAGCCTGACACAGAGTGCCCTGAACTGGTAAACCATCCCCCAGAGAATAAAGCGGAGGTACTTGCAGGAGGACTAATGAATGGGTATTTGGAAATACTCATCCCCCAGGTCCACTGAAAACATGGAATCGGACTTCCTAATGACCACGAGCAATAAACGTGTCGTTTCCACCTTGAGCCTCTGGTGAGTGAATTGGTTCAGGGGAGAAAGGTCTATGACCGGTCTCCACGCCCGCTGCTTTCTCTATGAGAAAGATTTGGCTGTAAATGACTTCAACAGCTCCTTCTTGAGCACTGCTTCCACCTCACCTGAAGGGCGAAATCCTTCAGCAAGCTGGCAACGTAGTTTTGGAGATGGAGCGGATGGCTAGTGGGAGGAGGTGGAGACTCGAAGGGAAGTAAATATTCTTCCCGAAGGACATTCACTACCCAGGTCTCCATTCCATATCACTACCATGTTGCCCTATGGCTTGATAGGCACCCCTCACCAATGGCAGCAGGAAAGCTGCCCTCAGCCTCCTCCTCCCTTCTTATCCTTTCCCCTCTCCCTGGCTGGGAAGTGGGGGCCGAAAGGAATACTGTTGTGCACCCTTTCTGGAGTGGCAGAAAGAGGCTGGGTATTCCTACGAGGGCCCTTAGAAGTCTGGGACTTCTTATGGTCTGTAGAAGAGCAATGGCACACAAAGACCCAGAGGTCTTTGCCACTGTCTGGTGAACAAGACAGTTGTTGTCAGTCCTCTGTCTATCCACTTTGGCATCCACTTGCTCTCTAAGGAAGAGAAAAGCAGAAAAGCAATGGTCTATTCCTCAGGGCCAAGCCAACTCAAGATCGATGAACTTGGAGACCCGAGTCAGGACTGCGTCCTCTCTCTTCAAAACCAAGTTTGATGTCTGGTGGGCTACATAAGAAAAGGCCCTACCTCCAGAAAGCACCAGCCTTTTGAAAGTATCTTCCTCCTCAGGGTCCCTCGAATCTGTAGAAAACAAGGAAGAGATCTTGGACACTGACAGTGTCCATTAATTCAGCCAAGAGAATACCTGGAATGCTGCCATGGCAGTTGATTCCAGTGCCACTGACCCATTGCAAGAGGGAGACTCCCTCCGCATGAGTTGGTCCAGCGACAGACCCAGGCCTAGATGAACCACACCCAGGTCTACCTGTCTGGTATGCAATGGTCTCTCCAAGGGAACAAAGAAACACTTCTGATGAGGGAGAGGAGGAGGTATCTCAAACGAACATGCCAAGAGCTATGCAAGTTCTGTCCAGAAACGAGAGAACTCACTGGGTCCAGAACCCCTACGGCATGATCAGACCCTGGCAGACCCAATGAAGATTTGAGTTCCTTGTGTGGTCCCCAAAAAGCTTCGAGGACAGAAGGACAATTCACTGGATTGGCCAAGGTCTCTTCCTAGAGACTGTTATACTGACAAATCAGTTTCACGATTCCAACACAGAACCTCTGTAATTCGGAAATGTCCATGTCCTGGGGAAAAGGACCCTCGAGTCCTTCCAGGTCACGGTTTCCCCGAGCCACTCTCTCATCAGGAGAGAGACCCTCATCAGAATCCTGACCCTCTCTCCACCACTTGAGCATAAGACAGTTCCGATACATGATTGAACCAGGGGTGTAAGCTCTCATGGGAGGGCTGAGTTGGGAAGGTGCTTACCAATAACGAACCCGAGTCCTGTCTACTTCGCAGCTCTTGGTATAACTCCAGGAGGTTGAGGGAACAGGAAGGGGGAGCCTGGCATTATTCATGGACCTGCTGGAGGCTTATGCATTGGTAGGAGAGGAAGGCAGTGAGTGGTCATCATCCCATAGTAACGATGGCTGCACAGGTCTGGAAGGGTGAGCTCATTTATGGAGGCTGTCCCTGGGAGACCGAACACGTTCACATGAATGTGCATGGATGCTGTCCCAGGGGGTGTAGAACCAGTCACATGAACATGGACTGCTCCAGGGAGAGCGATTGCACAAACACACTTGTGATTGTGGGCTATACCGACGAATTGCTACAGTCTTCTTTGAGGCCGTGGCCTCTACAAGCAACCTCCTCATCGTTTCCCGGGTGAGTGGACCCGTAGGTCAGTTTCACCTTTTCAGGACCCTGGCACCGTTCCTGCAAAGGAACATGCAGGAGGGAGGCAGCACCTGCATGCTGAGTGCTTACTCCTATTGCTGGGCCACTGCACTCCCAGTCCTGAACCACAGGCACTCACCAGTGCCGTGGCGGTCTGTGGGACCCTGTGAAATGGCAGAAGACCCTTCACCAGTCCGAGAAGACGACTTCCCAGAACTGGTACAAGTGACACAAGTCTAGGAGACCTGCATACGTGTAGCAACCATGGCACAGGGATGTGCAACAGTTGCTATTGCTACATGGTGGTCTGTGGAGCCCCGCGCAACAGTTGCTACTGTGGTATGGCCAGGTACCAAAGTGCGGCCGCAGTAGTGGAACACAGATAGTGGCGCAGCCGCAGTAGAATGTTCCTTACAGGCCCTGGAAGGTGACTTCCAGCAACCAATATTGGTGACACGGGTGTCCAAGGAGACCTGTACACCTGTTGCTCCCATGTTACGGGGGTCCGGAGAGCCCCTTGTAACAGTTACCTTGTCTGGAGACATCAGGAAAGCAACCAAAAGATTCCTTAGCCTATTCTGTGGAAAAAGCTGGCTGTTAGATGCCCTATGGGCCTTGCAATGGTTGGGAGGGGCAGCCTTCTTCTTCCTTAGGAAGAAGAAAGGGAAGAAGTAACAGCACATGACAAAGACAGAAGATGATGATGATGAATCAATTCTCTTTGTCAACTTCTATTTTTGGTCTGTTGCTGCCCTGGGATCCTTGCATTATTCCAGTGCAGGAACATGCAGGGGGTGGGGGGAAGGAGCGAGAGTCTGCACGCTCTGGACTCCCTCTCTCTCTCTCTGGCCATGGAAACCCGTGTACCTCTGGTGAAATGGGTGTCTGTAGAGAGTGCACATGTCTGTGTTGCAGCAGATGATTCTGTGTAATGGGATCCTTGGGACTCTGCACTTGGTCACTTCTGCTCACGTCTGTGTGTGGAAGTTCCGCACGCTGTGGAAGGTGCAATACTGAAAGTGCTGCTAGCAAGAAACCCATTCTTTTCTAAGCTCCTTGGGATCTACAACATCTGGAAAGAAAACATTACAAATTTCAAAGTACTGGCAGTCCCCGTTTATCGGCGATCCGGATTTTTCTGTGCTTGTCTAGCGACGAAAATCTGTCTAGCGACGAAAATATGCGCTGATTTCCACTTATCGTTGAAAATAACCATGTACTGGTGCCAATACATACCTAACAGAGGCGCCGATAACTGAAATTCGGCGATTTTCGACACCAAAAAGCCCCGAAAATCGCCGATTTCGGTTATCAGCAATTTTAAACATCATCACACCGTTGGAATGGAACCCTACCAATAACCAGGGACTGCCTGTAATCTGTACTGTTACCTTGGAATATTTGCTTCTGAGCAAACAGCGAGAGTTGTAGAGCAGGGGTGAGAAACCGGTTTAAGAATGTTACCTTGGCAACACTAAAACCAGTTTGTAAAACTCAAGGCTTCTCTCCAGCTAAAATATGTCACTGGGTTTGCAGTATATATCAGAATATTGGCAAAACAACAACTACACTCATATAAGTCGTCAGGTTTGCGGTATCAGAATACTGTACAGTACTGGCAAAACAACAACTACACTCATACACACATTACAATTGAAAACAAAAGGAGAGGAAGCAATTGCAGTCTGGTACGAGGCTTCCCTCCTAGGCTGTGATGTCTACAGTTGAGGGTTTGCTTATTCAACAGAAAAATATGCAAAAGCACACATTCGGAGATCACAGTATTGACAGATATACACAAATATCACACAAAGAATGATAAAAAATCCAGGATCACAAAAGTGAGTTGAAGAAAAGCAGCCAGCCAAAGGTAAAGTGAAGTGCATATTGAACGGGTGGGCAAGTCCCCCTACCATACCATCAGTAGGTATTATCCAACCACCTTGTTTAAAGTTAAATGGCTGGTTCCAGCTGCACTGAATGGTAATTCCAAATGTTAAGACCTCAGGTTTGTATTCGTGTAGGAATAACTACAATTCACAATGATTTAACTCTCCCAGGTGTCGATGTTAACATCAAGTTAGGCAATAGAGTACTATAAAAGAAAGGCTTAAGTATTTGCTTTCTCAACAAGACAACTGCCATCTTACAGCTGATAATCAGGCAGAATTAAGTGACATGATGGTTGCTATTCACTGTGTTTATTCTCAAGAAAACGAATTAGGAATTTTAAAGATGTACAAGCTCATATTGCCATAAATGATTCATAGCCAGTAAGGTCTCCCAAAAAATGCCAAAACCCTTATTTCCACCATGTTAGAAGATAAGGAAGTGAGGAGAATAATAGAACCCTCAAGTAAGGCGTGACTAAGCCCTGTTGTACTTGTTAGGAAACCCAATCACACTCAAAGAACATGCCTCGATTACCCCAAAGTCAACACACACCAAGTTGATATTCACCCTTGACCTAGATTAGAAGAAATGGTAAAAACAGCTGCAAGCAACTGTTATTATGCTTTTGTATATATGAATTAGATGAAGAGAGTAGAGATGTAACAACTTTTTATGATGGAATTTCACTGTATAGATTCAAGCATCTTCTTTTGGATTAAGTTGCAGTCCAATTATATTTTCATGTATCATGCCTAATATCTTCCTCTTGTTGAGAAAGGGTAGGTTATGAATTACTTAGATGATATTGTTGTTTGGGCTCCCAGTTTTCCAATCTTGTAAAGATTAGAGCAACTATTCAAACTTTTCATGGAAAGAGTAGTGAAGTTAAATGTAAGGAAATGTCACATACGCCAAAAGGAAATCAAATTCTTAGGTCACATAATTTCCAAGGATGGTTGTAGACCATGTCCAGACAATACTGTATCAGTGCCATCAGAGAAATGAAACCTCCTACAAATGTCAAAGAAACTAAGAGATTTCTAAGAATGTGTGGGTTTATGGAAATCACATTAAGGATTATGCTAAAATTGCTGTTCCCTTGACTAATCTCTTCAACAGAAAGAACCTTTTTGTGGACAAAAGACTGTCAGTCCAGCTTTGAACAAATGAAACTAACATTAATCACTGCTCCAGGGCTAGTGAAGGCTCAGATGACTAAGCCCTTTGAATTATTCACATCGACTCTAGTTTATAACTAATCATATAAGTGCTGTTTTGATGCAGAGACAAGATGATCAGTTAAAAACTACTGGATATTTCTCTAAGAAACTAAAGCCAGTTGAACAGTGCTACAGTACCAATGACAGAGAAGCACTTGCTATTGTCTTAGCATGTCGCAGATTCAATAATTTTCTTTGGGGTGTTCCTTTTACCATTCACACAGATCATCAGCCTCTAGCTTCAGTATTCAAGAAAGACAAAATCACCTAGAATGAGCAGATGAGTAACTGAGATGCAGGATTACTGTTTTAAGGCAGAATATAGGCCAGGTAAGAGTAATCAGGTGGCAGATCAACTAAGTAGACCAATCAGGGCAGTCTTTCATCAGGGTAGGGACAATTATCTTGGTCTAAGGCAAGACGAGTTCAAAGAAAAGCAGTTAGAGGAACCAAGGTGGGCTGAACTAATAACTTCTCTAGAAGGTGGTCGATTACCACATAAGAGGTTTCCCAGAGCTTTGACAAATCAATTCCTGTTGTATGAAGGATTGTTGTATCTCAGTGGAGATAAAATTGATAACTCAATTCAGTTGAGTTTAGTAGTTCCTAGGGATTTAACAAAGGCAGCCGTGAGGTTTGGTCATGAATCTGTGTCAGGTCACCTAGGTACACGCAAAACAATTGATGCTATTGAAAACCTGTTCTATTGGCCTTTACTGCAAACTGATGCTACCAAATATGTAAGTGAATGTATTACGTCACACAAGCATAAAGTCAGTAGTTCTTTACAACAAAAGTTCCAAGAATTGCCTCCTGTAACAAAGCGTTTAGAGCGAATCAGTTTTGATTTAGCTGATATGTTATCTA
Source organism: Macrobrachium rosenbergii (assembly GCF_040412425.1). Taxonomy (NCBI): domain Eukaryota; kingdom Metazoa; phylum Arthropoda; class Malacostraca; order Decapoda; family Palaemonidae; genus Macrobrachium; species Macrobrachium rosenbergii. The sequence goes on from NC_089774.1 coordinate 455,857, forward strand.
GTGCACATGGTTATACACTTTATCCTCTGCTTGGGTATGAAATCAGGCTTCTTGAGATTTACCATGACCCCCCGGTCACAGTGTAACTTGAAAAGTTGAAAAGACGATCCCTTTCTTGGAGCAACTGCGGACGAGACTTTGCCAAGACTAACCAATCGTCGAGATACCTCAACAGATGTATCCCGTGCAAATGGGCCCAAGCTGACACAAGAGTGAACACTCACATGAACACATGGGGAGCAGTCGAGAGCCCGAAATAAAGTGCCCTGAACTGGAATACTGTCTCCCTAAGGACAAAGCACAGGCACTTCCGAGAGGACTGATGAATGGGTATTTGGAAATCGCATCCTTCAGGTCCACCGTAAGCATGAAGTCATTCTCCTGATGGAAGTGAGCACTTAATGGGCGTTTCCATCTTGAACCGAGACTGGCAAACGAATTGGTTCAAGGGAGAGAGATCGATGACTGACCTCCACCCTCAGTTTCTTTCTCCAAGAGGAAGTCAGTTGTACAAGCCTGAGACCGACCTGTCACGACTTCTATAGTGCGTTTTCTCAGCACCGCTGTAATCTCCTTCTGGAGAGTGAGATCCTTTGGTGAGCCGAGTATGTAAGACTGGAGATGGACTAGGGTGTTGGTGAAGGGTGGTACAGACTTGAAGGGAAGTAGATAGCCCACCCAAAGGACATCCACTACCTAGGTCTCGGCTCCGTGTCGCTGCTAAGTTGCCCATTGTTTTGACAGGCACCCCAAACACCAACCCTAGCATTTTCCTCCCTTCTTTCCATTGCCTCCTTCCTTTACTGGAATGGAAAGGGAGTGGATAGGGGTGCAGCTGCCCACCTTGAGCGCCCTTCGGCCTGGGACTTCTTAGGACCTGAGTAACTCCTAGCTGGACCCGGTCGGGCTGTAGTGATGCGTGAAGACTTGGAGGCCTTTGTTGCTACCTGGTGAACAAGTCGGTTGTTATTCTCGACACAATGCTTGTTCACCACAACATCTACCCCTCTTGAGGGAAGAAAGAAGAAGAACCCAGTAAGGTCCATTCTGAGGAGCCAAAGCCGAGTCCGGGCTGGCGTGCTTGGTGATCTGAGTGAGAAGAGCGTCCCTCCTCTTCAGCACCAAGTTAGCCCACATGTTTGCTGTCTGGTGGGCCAGGTAGGAGATAGACCTATCACCAGACTGGCCTAGTCGCCCAAGGTTGAGTCCTCTGTGGGGTTGATGGAATCCCCCAAGGCTGCAACCTTGGACACTGTGAGAGACCACAGGTCCAGCCAGAGATTGTCTGGAAGGCTGTCATGGCAGTGACTTCCAGGGTCGCTGCTTCCTGTTGCATAAAGACTACGTCTTCTGCCGCAAGATGCTGCAGTGAGAGACCCAGAGCTAAGCAAACCAAGCCCGGCTTAACCTGTTTAAATCGGCAGTGGCTCTGTCGAGGGCGTGTAGCACTCCTTCTGGTGAGGCAGAGGTAGGAGAAGTAGCTTGGTCGAGTGATTGGATCAAAGGGAACTCTCCTACCCAGAGACAAGAGAGCTCACTTGATCCAAAACTCCCCAGTAAGCAAGGACCAAGGCAAGCCTACAGAAGCTCTGGGTTCCTTCTTAGGTCCCAGTAGACTTTGAGGTGAGAAGGGCGGCGGATGGACATAGCCAAGGCCCTTCCCTGATATCGTTGTGTCGACGAATCAATACTATGATCTCTGAATAGGTCCTCTGTATCCCAGGAGAATCTGCATCTTGGGGCACAGGACCGTCAAGTCCTTCCAATCCACAGTCCTCCCTTGATACTGGAAGAACCTCGAACAGAACCCGCAGCTCCTGCTCAACCACTTGGGTATATGAGCGGGTAGGTCTGAGAACCTTGCCTGCCTCGTAAGCCTTCATGGTAGGGTTGTAGTGGGATGTGACATCCCACTCACAAACCCTTCTGTATACTCACCATTCCCAGAATACCCCCAAGAAGTCGAGGGGATATGAGAGAGGGAGCGAGTACCCCTACCTGTCCTATCGGAAGTGACGGTCCCAGCAGGATAGGCAGGCCGAAGGTGGTCGCCAACCCCCAGTAGCAATGGCTTCACGGGTCTAGGAGAGCCCCTCCTTTCACACGAACGTGGAGGGGGGCTGTCCCGAGGAGAGGGCAAAGGCTCACACAAACATAAGTGAAGGCTCTCAGCAGGTGAGCGAGCCCGTTCACTCAAACGCAAGTGGGAGATGACCTGGGGAGAACAGTTGCGCACTCTCAGGCATACGCTTGCACTGTCATCACGCTGCACTCCAGTCATCTTTTGAGGCTGAAACCTCCCGTAGAGAAGACGACTAAGGGGGACCTCCTTATAGCAACTCCAGATGAGCAGACCCTCGAGTCAGAAGCAACTTCACATGACCCCTGGCTGCGTACTTGGGCAAGTAATGGTGGGGGAAGGGAACCTGCTCGCTTGAACCCAACCTTCTCTTGCGTGCCTGAACCAGAACGCGGAGCTGACTCCACATTACTGGTTTGAGGTGACTCGAGATTTCCAGAAACCTGAACCTCTTGAGCCATGCTTGCCTCCCTTGGAGGTCCCTGTACAAAAAGCTTCCATGGTACACGAAGGTTCTGCATTAGTCCCCTCTGCTCAAGTGTCCAAGGAGACTCAAGTAGAGGCGGGCACAGCACCAAGCTTGGAAGCAGAATCCCAAGCAGAAGTGCTGTATGTCCACACCTCCTTGGAGGTCTGCGCACCCACAGCTCCTGAGTCTTTGGAAGAGGGAGGTGAGGAGGCAGCAGCAGATGAAGACGATGACAAAGACGACAATGACACCTTCCTACTTCTCTTCTTGGACTTCTTCTTTGCCTTCTTCATGAGGCGTGGAGGATCTGCTCCCCGAGGTTGGAGGAAGACTCTAGAGCAGACTCCTGAGGAGCAGGAGCAGACACCATGGAGGAAAAAGCAGGGGCATGAAGGGACACCCTATCAACTACTGCAGGGGTCATCAATGTAGGGTGAGTAGTCACACTCATAGGCATGAGATAGTTGGTTATCATGATGACAGTAGGCGTAGTCATTGTTGCCATGGTATGAGTCACCAGAAGAGCAGCAGGGGCACGAGAAGTCTGCAGGTGACACAGAATGCCCTGCATTGAGGGAACTCCTTGGAGGCCAAGAGACTGCCAGGTCTAGCGGAGTTCCTCCTCCACATCTGGAATCAAAGTCGGGTTAGTTAGGGGGCCATCTCCGTTTGTGCCGAGAGGATTCCCTCCCCGACCGAATGGAGGGTACTGAAGGGAGGCTGTCCTGGCTTCCAGTCCCCCAACAATGATCTCCACCCGATGAAGCGAGTGAAGACAATGAAGAGGAAACCTCTCCCGAAGGAGAGGTGGCAAAGTGAAGAAGTTTCGCTGGAGGGAAGAAAGTATCCAAAGGATTAGCCACCAAGGAAGTCGCTGGGGGTGTGTTGCCCTCAGATGACGACTTGGCAAGCTTTTTCTGATACTTCCTCCTCAATGAATACTTCGACCACTGGTCGGGAGTCAGTCATGGCACTCCTCACACAGTGTCAGGATTACATTCATACCCCTGCACGATGTGCAAGGACATGAGGATCTACATCAATTGCCAAGTGACATGGCTACATGCCTTCAGCCTTCCCTCCGGTACCAGGGCACTTCCGTTTGGGTACCGCCTTACGCTCAGATGGATCAGAGGATTCACAGGTTTGCACTGCACTATTTCACTATAGCAAACACAAAAACACATAAACAGATGTAAATAAACATAGTTGAAATGATCCCACCGGAAAAAAGCGGCGTTCCCAGCGTAAATAAGACGAAACTGGCAAGCAGGGTGAGAGTAGCGAAGTACAACCTCACCATAGCACGGCCGAGTAAGCGATGCTCTAGGGACTGGGTAGGTGAGACTCACCCACCTGGTCGCACAGTAGTTAAAATACCATACCACCTTGTTTGAAAGTTAAACGGCTGGTTCAGCTGCGTTGAAGGTAATTACTATATAAAGACCAAAAGGTTAGTATATTGTGTAGGAACAAACAAACCTTTCATGTTTTACAAAGTAATTTCACTGGTCCTATATCTGTCATATTACAAGTGCCATCAACTACACTGGTGTCATGACCCACTGTTCTTGACAAGTTGTGTTAGTTGCAAAAGCTTTAAGTACTGTATCCTAATTCTTACCTTATAAGTACACTATTATGCATTTTCCACATGCAAAAATGAAATATGATGATAGTTTTTCCCATGATTTTTACTAATCTGCCAAACTGCGACAAAAATGCTTTGTTACTAACCTAAAATAGCTTTCCAATTTCATATACAGTACTTGGGACTTACCCTATAAGAATCCCAAATTACAGCATAAAAATTACATTGAAAGAACAGGGCACAGTTTACAAGAAAAAATTGCCCAGAGTGAAATAAACCTCATTGACAACCATTCTGGTTTATTTTTTAAGGTGTTTCAAGGCATTTAGGTTTTGCTTAGTGACATTTTTATGATAAAATAAAGTTTTATATATAAATATCCATTACTGTAATTACTTAGCTGAGTTTCTACTCAAACAGCAGCTAAATTTTGAATTCCACAGTAGAGATTCTTTTGTTAGTGTAGGTGACAAGACCCTGCCCACTTTCAAGGCAGAGGAACACCACAGCCAAACGCTATATATAAAACCTTATTTCATCATAAAAATGTCATTTTATATATGCAACTTACCCCATAATTACTTAGCTGATTCCACACTGAAAGGTGGTGGGGAATCATGGACAATACAAAGGTCTCCAAAACACTGATAAAGTTACTGAACTTGAGGGAATAAAAATAAGGCTAGCATTGAAACAATGCCTGTTGTTTCCTTACCTGGTGAGAGAGCTGTTGCAGGTAGATACTGCCTCTGGTTGGTGCTCATCTCAACCTGTAGCAGTGTGGCGTTATAGACACAAAGCGCCTTTACTGAAGTGGGAAACTTCGCGGCAAAGGAGTACTCCGAAGGCTGACGACATAACACAAGCTTTGCAATTGATTACCGAAGGCCAACAAAGCATGCATATCTGCCCCTGCCCAGGCACGTAAAAAACACAAAATACCAGACAACAAAGTCACCTACACCAAATATTTAAAAATGTAAAAAATAACAGAGTTAAGCATTGCACTATGCCCCTTTATTATAGAAGCAGACAGGCCCTAAAAGATCTCAAATAAAGAAGGAAGTCCACTATTTGAGTGATAGATGTTTGAGAAGAGGAAGTGTTTCTTCTGCACCAAAGCCTAAACACTGACCACTTTGCCTGGTAGCCTTGGTTGGAATAGTTATGTCTACATTTGGCGATAGCCTCCACCACTGATTTAGAAAACCCTTTCGCTTGGATGAGCTTGCTGACAGTTGAAACCCTGTCAGGGCCAGAGTGGACAGACTTTGATGGAACTTCCTGAAGTGGAGCTGTCTGGAAAGGCTTGGAATCGCGGGGAGGAGTCTTGGGAAGTCTACAAGGAGGTCGAGCAGGTCCGGGAACCACTCCTTCTGTGGCCAAAAGGGGGACCACGAGGTCATCCTTATGTTGTGATGCGAGCAAAACTACTCAATACTTCTCTGATCATTCCGAATGGCGGGAAGGTGTAAAGATCCAGATTGGATCAATCTTGGATCAGTGCATTCATCGCCCAAGCTAGGGGTCAAGAAAGGGGAGCAGAACAGAGGCAGTTGATGATTCCCATAGAATCCAAAGGCTGGCACATACCGAAGACCTAGTGTCCATTCCGTAGGGTGGATCTGTTTTTGACGGCTCAGTTTGTCCGCCAAAACATTGCATTTGCCGTGAATTGGGCACACGGTTCTGGTCCGCCCAGCACAGAAGGTCCTCGCTATCTTACAGAGAGAGAACAAGTGTGTTCCCCCTGATGTCTTATATATGCCAGGGCAATGGTGTTGTCTGCAAGGACTGTTTCCATCTTGTTGTGGACCTCTGTTGCAAAGTGTTGTAGTCCCAGGTGGACTGCTTTCAATTCCTTTAAGTTGGTGTAGAGCCCTGAGTCCTTCAGCGACCAACTTTTTTGGTTCCTGAGGCGAGCTCCCCAACCTGTATACGACGTGTTGGAAAGGAAATCTAAGTCGGGACTCATCGGGAAGAGATTTTCCTTCTGTCAGCTTTCTTTGGACCTCCACCAATGCAGGTCCTCCTTTGTCTCTGAAGTTATCAGAAAGAAGTGATGGTCTTGATGCACTTTCCGATCCCAACAAGCTCTTAGGTAAAACTGGAGCGGTCTTGTGTGAAGCCTTTCAAGTTTGACAAACTGCTCCAGAGAAGCCAGAGTACCCAAGAGACTCATCAATTGAGAAGGGGAGCAAGAGTGAAGGGAGAGGAACAGATCTATTTTCCTCAGTCAGTCTTCCACTCTCTTGAGGGATGGAGAAGACTGAAAACTCAGAGTCTATCTGGACTACCAAATAAAGAATCCCCTGAGTGGGGGTCATCTGTGACCTCTTGTGATTGAGTAATAGTCCTAATTCTTGCATCATTACAAGCGTCTTCTGCAAGTCCTCCATGCAACGCTGCTTTGTGGCCAACAGAGCAGCCAATCGTCAGGTAGGGCGAGATATTTACTCCCACTAGATGTAGCCATCCCGCCAGGGAGCAAGTGCTCAGGTGAATACCTGTGGGGCAGTAGAGATGCCAAAACAAAGCTCTCGGAACTGATAGACTTGATCCTTGCATACAAATCTGGGAAAATCTCCCCAAATTGAAATGTGAAAGTGCGCATCTTGCATGTCTAGGAGATCATCCAGTGTCCCTGATGGATGGATGCAAGAACAGAATGAGTACTTTCCATACTGAATTTTGTCTTCTCTATGAAGACACTTAACGATACTTGCATCGAGCACTGGTCTCCTTTCTCCTGAAGACTTGGGCACCATGAATAGAAGATTGTAGAAACCCCTCGACTTGACGTTCTTGACTACCTCTATGGCTTCCTTGTTGAGGAAAGAGGAAACCTCCTTTGAGAGGGCCGAGTATCTCTACGATCCTATGGAGTAAGCCGTCAAGACAACAGGAGTGTTGGTCAAGGGCGGCCTCTCCCTGAAAGGGATGGAATATCCCTATTTTAGCACTTTTACTACCAACTGATTTGCCCCTTTCATGCTCCACCTCTTCAAGAAGAGATGTAGCCTGGCACTGACTGGAGCATAGAGGACTTTATTCTCACTTGCAAGTGGCTGGCCCGTTGCAGACTTCTTGATCGCTCGAGATGCAAACCCTAACTGCACCTCGAAGCCTGGACTAGGACCTTTGTTTGCCCCTGCAAAGGGCCATGGCTGAAAGTTAAGTAGGCCTATACCTTAGTTTTTGCCAGACCACTGAGCTGATTAACAGCTCTCTAGGAGCTGACCCAAGGATTAGACTTATTTTACGTGGCTAAGACCAATTGGTTACTTAGCAACGGGACCTACAACTTATTGTGAAATCCGAACCTCATTATAGCGAGAAATGAATTTCTATCACCAGAAATAAATTCTCTAACTCTTCTTCAGCTGGCCGAGATTCGAACTCAGGCCTAGCGAGTGCTAGTCCACAGCTCTACCGACTAAGCCCAACGAAGAGCTGTCATGGCTGAAGAGGAGAAGAGGATTTGGCAGAGAAGGTGGGCCAATCTCTCTGGCGCCCGTCGATCTGCGTCAGAAGATCCTGGGTAGACTTTTATGTAAGCTCGAAGCAATTTCACTTACCATGGACTGCAGGAATAAATGATGCTTATCAAGCAGCGAAAACAGCAGAGCTGATTTCTGAGTTATTGCCTTTAGACGTGAAAGAAATCACAATTTTTTAAAGTAAATTATATTTTTCCTAACTATACTGAACCGAGGTCCTTTACATTAGGATTACTTTCAGGTGTAGGCTGGAAACGGCCGTTGAACTTCAAACAAGGTGGTTAGGCAGTTAACTACCATCCGGGAGGTGGGAGTACCCCGCCTGCGGTATGTAAACATTCCAATTTGCCTTTTCGCCCAGGTATCAGATTGAGGGGTGGCATGAGGTGGGCATAAAATGTAAAGGACCTCGGGATTGTATAGTTAGGAAAAATACAATTTACTTTAAAAAATCGTGATGTTCCGACACAATATACAAACCCTCGGTCCTTTACATTAGGAGACTTACTGGTTGGAGGGAGGAATCTGAGTGAGTCTCCTGAACTGACTGGAGTTCACCAACTTGTCTTCCCTTCCTGGTCGAGAGAGCGAGGAAGGGAAAAACTGCCTCTGACAAAATGATCGGGTTGTAAGAAACACGGGATCAGTTGTCAAACTTCTGGGTCCCATTGCATGAAAGGGGAAACGTCAGTTTGTGCAAAGTAGGCTAGGAAGAACTTGGAGTCGGATGACATAAAGGCAAATACAAGCATTGGGTTTGTCTTATAGTCATGGTCTCCCTCCCCCCCTTGCAAGAGGAAGGAGTGGGGTTGCTTCTATTAACCTGAACGGAAATAGAACGGGAGCTCCCGTTATGTGCTTACCTGCCTCGATCGCCTGGTCCAGCTTGTAACGGCACGTCCGCTCCCTGCCCGTGGGAAGAGAGCCAGGATGGGGAGAAAGAAGAGAGGCCAGTCACTCAACATCCATTCTCTCAGTCACAACCGTACAACATAGGCGAGATGCAACCTGTCCCGTTAGGGGAGCTGGATAAGCTACACAACTTGTCGAGCAGCCACCACAGGACCCAAGGAAAAAGTGTCCAAGGACTTGTGTGCAACATCCCGGAGGTAGAAGGAGGTGAAGGTAGTCTGTTGGGACCACACCCGCCTTCAGCACCTGTGGTACCGACATATTCTTCCGAATGCGAGGATGGACCAATGCTGCGGACCTCGTGAGCTCTCAGACGGCGTGCACGGTGTCGTCTTCTCCTGCAGCAGAGTACGCTCTCCTTATCATCTCACGAAGCCAGAAAGAGATGGTATTCTTGGACACTTCTTTCTTGGTCGAGCCAGTGCTAACGAAGAGTCGTCGACACTCAGGCCAGAAGTGCCGAGTCCTCTTCAGATAGCGCCGCAGCACCCTAACAGGACACAGTAGCATCTCGTCTGGATCATTACCTACAAAGTCCTCTAGGGAGGGGATCATGAAGGACTCGAACCATGCGTCAGGGACCAAAGGATTCTGAGTCTTAGCTACGAAATCCGGGATGAAATCGAGCGTAACTGATCCCCATCCCCTCGAGTGTTTAACATCAAAGGAAAGTCCGTGAAGTTCTCCAACTCTCTTCGCCGATGCCAGGGCAAGCAAGAAGACGGTCTTGAGGGTCAGATCCTGTCTGACGACTCTCTTAAAGGCTCGTGACGGTGCACAAGTCAGGCTCCTTAGAACGAGTCACATCCCACGCAGGGGCCTGAGATCCCTGGGTGGGCAAGACCGTTCAAGCTTCTCATTAGTAGAGAAATCTCGAAAGAGGAGGAGATGTCTACTCCTTTCAGCCGCAAGACTAGGCCGAAAAGCGGCCGGTAGCCTTTACAGCTGAAATGGAGAGAAGCTTCTCTCGGTGAAGGAAGACGAGGAAGTCTGCGACCTGCTGAACAGTAGCTCCGACAGGAGAGATACCTTCGATGACACCAACCACAGAAGACGGACCACTTTCCCTGGTATACCACTGCAGAGGATCTTCAGAGGTATCCTGCCATCTCTTTGCTGCGCGGCGTGAAAAGCCTCTCGCTCGCAAGAGATGGTGGATAACCTCCAGTCGTGAAGACACAGGGAATGCACTGCCAGGTGGAACCGCTCTGCGTGAGGTTGACACAGCAGGTTGGGCCAGGGGATCTCTCGGTGCCTCGGAGAGGAGAGCTAGCAGGTCCGGGTACCAAACGGCCTGGGGCCATTTGGGTGCCACCAGAGTCATTCTGAGATTCGGGGTGATCATCACTCGGCTAATCACCAGAATCATTCTGAGATTCGAGTGAATCAGGCAGAATGGGGAAAAGACAGAACGGAGGAAAGGCGGCGTCGAGATTGTCCCACGGGTGTTGGAATGCGTCCTCCGCAGCGGCCCATGGGTCCAGCATGACAGAACAGAAGACCTGGAGTTTTCTGTTGTGCCAGGTGGCGAACAGATCGATAGCTGGGCGCCCCACAGGTCAAACAGCCTTTCTGCTCACTTCCGATGGAGGGACCATTCGGTCCCTACCACACTGGTTCTGGCGGCTGAGCTTGTCTGCCCTGGAATGTACCTGGCTGACAGCTCATTCCTCTTGCCCTGGAATGATCCCACCTGGCTGAGCCAGGAAGGTTGCCTTGAGTTCCAGGATGTTGATGTGAAGGCGCATGTCGCCCTCGGTGCCACACTCCCGAAGTCAGTAAATCCTCCAGGTGTGCAAGTCTGGCGAGGTTTCTGTCGTCCATCCACCAGCAAGGTCCTCCTCACCTCAAAGAGGAATGAGTCTATGACCGGTCTCCATCCCCTGAGGCCTTCTCTTGGCTGCGAGAAAGAACAGCGGCTGTGAACCTGGAGACTGGTCCGACATGACTCTCTTTATCCTCTGCTTAGGATGAGATCACTTCTCGAGGTGCTCAGCAAACTTGCACTTCTTGCTGTGGGAGCGAGGGTGTCCTTCGAGATACCTTAGAACCTGGAAGATATGTTTGGAGATGGACCGTGCCCTGAATTGAGGAGGCCAGAGACTCGGATGAATGGGTATTTGTAGATATCCCTCCCGAAGGACATCCACTATCCAGGTCTCGGCTCCGAGAGGTCGACTGGTCTCATCCCCTGCCCAATGGCTCTGACACTGGCACCCCCACCCCTTGCTCAGCAGCTTTTCTTGGGAATGTTCCTTGGATAGTGTTTCCCCTTCTTCTTCTCCCAAAGGACATCCACCCAGGTCTGCCCATGTCACTGCCATTTACCGGCTTGACAGAGGGCTGAAAAAGGGCGGAGGGAAGGATCCCCCCTTTCTCGAGGAAGAAGAAGGCTGGGTGTTTCCTCGGGACCCCTTCAAGACTGGGACTTCTTAGGGGCCAGGAAGTGCCAGCCTGGCCTGAAGGCCTGGCTGCAGTGGGATGAGAAGACCGGAGGTCTTGGCCACTGCCTGATGAACAAACCGGTCGCTGTCATCAGCACGGCGCTTGTCCACCGCAGCGTCCACCAGCTCTCTAGGGAAAGAGAGGAGGAACCCAGCAACGGTCCATTCCAGGCGGGTCATTGCTGACTCGGGACCCACGGACCAGGCAAAGTGAGAGAGAACGTCGTCCCTCCGCTTTAGCACAAGGTTAGCCCACAGGTTTGCAGTCTGGTGGGTGAGGTAGGAGATGGCCCTACCCCAGACTGGCACAGTCTCCCAAAGGTGGAGTCCTCCCAGGTACTATGCGCCAAGGAAGCAGCTACCTTTGATGCTGTGAATGACCACAGATCGAGCCAGGAGACTGCCTGGAAGGCCGCCATGGCGGTGGCTTCTAGGGTTGCAGCTTCTGCTGAGAGAGGGATATGTTCTCTGCAGTCAGTTGCTGCAACGACAGACCCGGATCCAGACGAACCAGGTCCGGGTCAACCTGTTTGGCAGCAATGCCCCTTCCAATGGTGTGCCGAAAGCACTTCTGACCAGGCAGAGGAGGGGAAGAAGCTTGTCTGAGCGGCTCAATCAGAGTGAACTGTCTTGCCCAGACACAAGACTGTTCACCTGATCGAGTACCCCCTCAGCAAGCGTGGACCACATCAGCCCCACCACCCACCGCCTTGGGTTCCTTCTTGGGTCCCCAAAAAGGATTTGAGGCGCGACGGACAATCCACAGACAAGGCCGTGGTCCCTTCCCCGAGGTCATTGTGCTGGCCGAATCAGCACGATAACCTCTGCAAAAAGTCCTCTGTATTTCGGGGTGTCCGCATCCTGGGGCAGAGGACCCTCAAGTCCTTCCAGAGTGCGGTCCTCCCGAACTACTCTCCCCACAGGAGGAGAACCTCGGCAGACCCCCTGAGGACCTTCCCATGAACTATGCGGATCGTGGACCTGGTCGCCAGGCATGGACCCCCAAGATAGAATCAGGTGAGACATACCCCCTCTCCGACTTGCCTTCCTGGAAGAAACCCAGGAGGCGGAGGGGACAGGCAAGGAAGATCGGGCGCTCCCACTGCCTTTACTGGCAGAACCAGTGGGCTGAGAGCAGTCACCAACCAGCGGTGATGACGAGGCCCAGGTTGAGGAGACTGCTTCAGCCCAGGTGAAAGATCTCTGAGGAGAGCGGAGCAGTGGCTCACGAGCTGAGCACTTCGCCTCCCCCGAGCCAGGCTGGCCGCAGGGACGTGGCTGTGGACGGGAGGAGTCGAACGCCGCGGCTGGCTGGCGGGAAACTTGCGCTGTCCTCTGGACGCACTCCAGTCTTCTTCGAGGCCGGGCCTCTCGGGAAGACTGAGTAGGGGACTTCTTCCTGCCTCTCCAGGTGTCGGGACTTAAGCGTGGGGCTTCACTGGCCTGGTACTTGGCCAGCAGGAAGAGTCGCACACCTGATGCCCGGACTCTTTCTCTCGCCCCACGCCCTGAGTCTGTACAGAGTGTCCGGCCTGTACCAGACGGGGGTCGCTGGCCCTTGATGCACCCGTTTCTTAGGCTCAGCGGGGAAGTCCAACGTGACCTTGGTCTTAGAAGCACACGCCTGGCTCCCGTACCCTGGCCCGGGGCAGGGCAGCGGTTCCCTGATCCGAGGATTGGGAAGAGCCAGCAAGAGATCCCACTGCCTTCCTTGTGGAAGGAGGCAGACCCTTAGAAGTCTCGGTGCAGAGGTTTCTTGGGGAAGAGGCAGACTTCTTCTTCTTCTTGGCTGGAGAGCCTCGGAAGGAGAAGAGGAAGGAAGAAGCAGCAGACGAAGACGGCGATGATGAAGATGAAGACGACGACGACACCTTCCTGATCTCTTCTTCTTCTTCACCATCTGCTTCAGGAAAGCAGTCAAATCCCCAAACCAGGCAAGCAGCAGGACTCAGGACTCAGGGGAACAGCAGGAGCAGCAGGAGGGGCTGCCAGCAGAAGGCACATCCGGGCAGCGAATGTCCAGGTGGAGCCAGGCCAGCATTTGCCTGGGCAGCAAGGCCAGGCCGAGCTGAGCCAGGGTCGGTCAGGAACAAAAGTGGGCAGGGCCGGCCAAGAGATGGAGATGCGAGGCGCCGGGACCTTGTCATGAAGATTCAAGTCGGGCCAAGCATTGCTCAGGGTCGATGGAATGGGGATGGAAGCAAGATAGCAGGGCCAGGGCTGGACAGTCAGGATGGTGAGGGCACAGCATTCGAGGACCTTGGTGTCTAGGCCACCATCACAGGCAGCTTCGCAGCGACAGTCAGCCGTGGTGGTGGAAGATGATGTCACCAGCGCCAGGAGGGGCCAGCCCTCCAGCGTGAATGGAGCCAGGATGCGGCAGTGGAACAAGCGTGCTGGCCCATAGATGATGCCCCCAAACCTGAGGATGTCCAGGTGCGAAGCCTCCACTTGCAACTGATAAAATTTCGCATCTGGACAAACCTCAAGAAGGTGATGGTTGTCGTGGTGACTGTCGTTGAGGAAGGGGAGGGGGAGTCCGACTGGAGCAAGGGGGGCAGGGAGGGAGACCAATCCCAACCAGTGCCACCACTGGCAGGGGTCCCAGGTGTTGGGGTGGGAGCCAGGATGAGCTGGGATATGTTGTCTGGCTATCCAGTCCGGGACCTGAAGCAAAAGTCGGGTCAGGGACTGGTTTAATTTATGGATTTGGCTATTAGTTCTCCCTCCCCTGATCCGATGACTTAACAGCACTGGCAAAGACTTCGGATGAAAATACTCCCCCTCCTGTTGGAAGAGACTTCACTGAGAGGATGTTAATAAATCTGTGGTTTGAACTCTCCCCAGAGTCCTCCACAATGTAGATGAAATGTAAGAGGAAGGGGAGGGGAAAGAATCAAATTAAGAAAAAGCAAGCAGGGTTAAGTTTTCGCTCAGGAGGTGAGAAACAAAGCTCCAACACATTAATGCCATCAACAGAGTGTTTTCGTGAAAACGAATGATGAGCCATTTGACTTTGTTTCCCATGTACGACTCCTTTTAGGCATGTTGCTATCTACAAGGAGGAGGGAAAATTTGATAAAAGCTGCTGACTGCATTGAACTTGCCCCATTGCTCGGAGGACCACTAAACAACACTCACTTCTGTTAGGGATCTTTAAACCTCCTGAAAGTGGAAATATTGAACACACTCACGATCCCAACACGCAAGATAGTTTACTCAAAAAGACGTGTTTTTAAAGGGTCCCATCGTCCTCCTTGAGTATCTCATGTAAAAACTGAATTACATTTCTTCTCCCCTACCCTAGGACACACGCCATGGGGATAGGAAAAATATAAAAGGGCTTAGTTGGTTTCTCCATTATTAAAGAAAAATAAAAGATTTCCTGTGTGCTCTGCAGAAGAAAAATTGCTGATGGGCAGCCCGAGCGGTGAAAGATCAATGTCCAAATTCTAGGCTTGTCCCAGATATAAATTTGAACAAGAAGTGTTGGCAGGCAAACTGGAATGTTTATAAAGCCGTAATGGGGCAAACAAAAGTGCCAACCCTGACGTATGGTAATAAAACTCCCCAGCAATGTACTGCCTGGTAATAGATATCACAAACCTGCTTTCGGAACTAAAATAATAACCTTGCTCAAGAGTTTAATACCAAAAATTGCACAGCCAAAAGCACAGAAATTAATCTCCTAACGTAAAATGCCACCTCTCGAGCTGGTTTGTAAAAATAAAGTGTGGAACAAATAACCAATTAAATATGGAAAATACTTAAACAAAAACAAGCTCAAAGGAACAATTTAGATAGTCAGTTCAGAGCCATCAATCGAATGCCACAATAAATGAACCGTAATTAACTAAAATTGCAAAACCTGCAGTTTAACACAACCTTTAACTCAAAACTTCAAATGGTATTTGTTTTGGAAGAAGATCTCTGCACCTAGAAAGGTATTACAATGGAAATTGATTCTTTCAAAAACATCTACTTTTAGTCTTGTTGCTGAACAAATAGGATTGGCGGTGAATTGTTTTGAACATCAGGTCATAATAAAAAAATATGAAGATCATCTCTAACCAACATCGATGAAAAGGGACCCAATCTCTTATAACGGAGAATTTTTGGAACACGCGGAGAAAGACTGGTGGGAAGTAGCACATTTTACATGTTGCTGTTCTGGAATGGTTCAGTGGAACTGTAAGGTCTCAGAGAACCATAAAGTTTTAATGGAGGGATTGACTAAGGAAACCTGTTATGCTATAAAAGGAACTAAACTACCCCTAACCCTTAAACTCAGCAGGTCGTGTTAACTGGCCCTCGTACCCATGGAGAAGGAAACTCCATTTTTAATCAAATTCTTCAGCACTCCACAATACAAAAATACAACATTGCGCATTTCAGTCATTTTGAAGGATGGCCAGCGATAGCTTCTGAGGTCACCAAACCTTGCTTTTAACATTGGAGATATTCAGTCGTTAACCGAAAAATTGTCGGTAAATTTAATGCCCATAACTTTAGGAAAATTTTTAGACAGTAAAGGGAAAATAATCAAAGACCTCCACAGGAATGATTTACCTTTTCAACTGGTTTTTCCTACACTTTTGATAGGGGTTCTGATACTGGCCTTAGTATCTGTTTGTTGTCCACCAAACTGGAAATGTCCTTTAAATGGAAGTTTAGTACTGGCCCATTTGGAATATGCTCTAATGCCCATCTGACGTTAACAAGTCATTGCACTGCAGACTGGGATATGAACCGTTCAATAAGATAGGGAGTTTGAGTGCTCTGTCTTATGAAGATTACTTTATTGAAACCCCTTCTTGGATGGACTTCAGATGAAGATTAAAAACAAAAGGCAAACCAAAAATGAAAGAATAAGAATTCATAATTAGAAAAGTGACTAGGAAGTGCTAAAAACTGTTGAAAAATAACAATTTTTAAAGTAAATTGTATTTTTCCTAACTATACAAACCCGAGGTCCTTTACATTAGGAGATTACTTTCAGGCGTAGGCTGGAAAATGGCTGTTAAACTCTTGAACAAGGTGGTTAGGCAGTAACTACCACCAGGTAGGCGGGGATACCCACCTGCCCGGATGTAAACATTCCAGTTTGCCTTTCGGTCCAGGTACAGATTGAGGGGTGGCATGAGGTGGGCATAATTGTAAAGGACCTCGGGTTTGTATAGTTAGGAAAAATACAATTTACTTTAAAAAAATTGTTATTTGTTCCAACACAATATACAAACCCTCGGTCCTTTACATTAGGAGACTCACTGGTTGGAGGGAGGAATCTGAGAAAGTCTCTCTGAACTGACTGGAGTTCACCACCTTGTCTTCCCTTCCTGGTCAAAAGAGCGAGGAAGGGAAAACTGCCTCTGACAAAAGATCGGGTTGTAAGAAAACTGCAAGATCAGTTGTCAGACTTCTGGGTCCTTTGCATGAAAGAGGAAACGTCAGTTCATGCAAAGTAGGCTGGAAAGAATTTGAGTCGGATGACAATAAGGCAAATACAAGCATTGGGTTGTCTCATAGTCATGGTCTCCTTCCTCCCCTTGCAAGAGGAAGGAGCAGAATTGCTTCTATTAACCTTAACGGAAATAGAACGGGAGCTCCTGTTATGTCTTATCTGCCTCGATCGCCCGGTCCAGCTTGTAACGAGTCATTTCCGCATCCCTGCCCGTGGGAAGAGAGCCAAGATGGGGAGAAAGAAGAGAGGCCAGTCACTCAACCTCCATTCTCCCCATCACAGCCAACAACATAGGCGAGATGCAATCCTGTCCCGAAGGAGCTGGATAAGACAACACAACTTGTTGAGCAGCCACCACAGGACCCAAGGAAAAAGTGTCCAAGGACTTGTGTGCAACATCCCAGAGGTAGAAGGAGGTGAAGGTAGTCTGTTGGGACCACACACCCGCCTTCAGCTCCTGACCGACAGAAACTTCCGAATGCGAGGGATGGACCAAGCCATCGACTTTGTGAGCTCTCAGGTGAAAGGTACCGTATCGTTGTCATCAGCTGCCAAGTACCTCCTTTGATCACTTCACGAAGTCAGGAGGAAGATGTGCCCTTAGACACTTCTTCCTTGGGAGAGACAGTACTGGCGAAAACGTTGACGACATCCAGGTTAGGAATGTCGAACCTTTCGAAAGAAAGTACCACAGCTCCCAATAGGACAAAGTAACGAATGATCTGGATCATCGATACAAAAGTCCAAGGAGGAGGGGAACAAGAAGGACTCGAACCCAACAGTCGATGCCAATGGATTTGAGTCCACCTACGACATCCGAGAAGGATGATCCCCATCCCTGTTCTTCCATCTTCTACGCCAAGGCCAGGGTAAGATGAGAGATGGACCTAAGAGGGCATATCTCTATCCGACGACTCTCATAGGGCAAGTGCAGAGCACGGACAGGAACCCTAAACGAGAGTCGCATGCCACCCAGGAAACAGTTCCTGGGAGAGCATGACTGAAGAAGCTTCTTGTCCATAGCTAACTCTCAACTGAGGAGACAAAGGCTACTTCAGATAAAAGACTAGGTCACAAGGGCCTACATTCTTCAAAATGAAAGGGAGAGAAGCAGCCCTCGGCAGAGAAGACGAGGAAGTCCAGACTTGACAAGCGACTCTGACCCGGAAGAAGTTCCGACAACGACACCACCAGCGAAGACGGATCCAGTCCCTGGGACAGTGTTGCAGAGGACTTCAAGGGATATCCAGCTATATCCATTGCCGCTCAGCGAGAAAGCCTGTGCTTGCAAGGAAAGCTGGAAAGTCTCCCAGTCCTGAACCCACAGGGATGTACTGCCTCAAGAACTGCTTCTTGTGTAGCTGCACAGGAGGATGGGTCAAGCGGAATTCTTCTCGATGCCTCGGCAATCAGTTCGGAAGGAGGGGAAGTCTTTAAGTATTTGTCTGTAACTCGGGGTGAGCAATGTTTGTGAACCCCTAGCTAAACGGACAAATATGGAGGGAAAAACGTTGATATCGAGTTTTCACCAAAAGACAGCATGCCTCAACAGAGCGGCCCCTGGTCTGGTATGAGGGAGCGAGAAAACACTACTGACTTGTGTGCAGGGAGGCAACAGAAGGACGGTAGGGATTTCTCAGTCCAGCAGTCTCTGAAGAAAAGGGATATGAGTCTTCGTGAAAAAAGAGTGAGCAGCATGTTCTGTCCCGATCACTCAAACCCGAGGCCAGGCTTGCCTACCAATACATCCCCACCAGGAATGCATCTGGTTAATTGAGCTGTCGAGTGTGCAATAGAACAACACTCGAGTACCTTCAAATGTCGAGATAAAACAGGGGGAAAAACGATTGCCTCCTGTTTGTCGACAAATGCCACTACTGTGGTTTTATTGTTCAATGAAACCAGTGAGTGCCGAAAACCCATCCTGGATTCTCGGACGGCCAAAAGGCTGCCCTGAGCCCAGGACGGTGATGAGAAGGTACTAATCATCTCGATCACACAAATTCAAGACAAGGTCTTTACCAGTGTGCGCCTATTCCTCAATCTGTGAATCTGTGAGTAGACACAAGATTTGAGGGAAATATGAAGGCATATTCGAAGGTTCCTTCAATCAAGCATTAGCCTAACTCTTTCCTCATACATCGAAGAGGAAAGAACGGGCAAAGGAAGCAGACTTCCATTTTCCACCATGGGGAAGCTTCTGCAAGATGACAGGGAACCGAGACAATTAGCTCTAGCCGGCTGGCATTTGCGAATCGGGAGCACGGGAGGTGGATGGATGGAGTTCGATGGAAAGAATTGCCGAGACCTAAGGGAAATAGATACTTCTCCTGAAGGAATCCATTCCCAGGTCTCGGCAATGTTGCTGCCAGCTCCAGAGACTCGATAAGCATCATTTTGTCCAGGCATCAGCAGTTGCAATCTTCTTCTGAAGCCTAGGACTTCTTAGCTAAGGAGTTGAGGGGGCTGGCTTGAACTCAAGGTCGAGTTGAAATGACTAAGACCCAAAATTCTTGGCCACTGTCCAAAGGACAAGGCAGTGCCCTGGTGGGAACCTTGATTACCAAGGTATCTGGCAAATCTCTGAAAGAGAAAGGCAGAACCAAGTAAAGGTTCGTTCCCAAAGGTTGAGCCAACTCAGGACTTAAGAAACCGGAGATCCGAATTGGGACAAAGTCCTTCTTCTTAGCACCAGAATTGCCCAAAAAACTGCAGTCGGCAAGACCCTCCGAGGCAAGAAGAATTCATATTCTGCCGAGGCAGGGGTGGAAGTTTGGTGTCTCGACCTGAATTAACTCCATCGAAGAAAAGAATCCATCAGGTCGAGAACGTTTCGAAGACAGGACTGCGCGGTCCCTGACATTCCCTCGGAAAACTGCAAGGGTTGCAAGTGATGAAGGTTATTCATTGGGGAGCCAGCGGTCCTGTCCCAGATCCTTGCGCCGACGAATCAGCGCCGTTCCCGAGAACACGGGGCGATCGAAGAGGAAGACCCTCGCTGTTTCCGATGCGTGAAACTCCTGTACCTCTCCCCTTGGAGGAGACCTGACAGATCCCATGAAACCCCTCCTCAGCTACCTGGTTATAATACGAGAGAATCGGGGACCGATACCCAAAGCACGCCAGGCAGCTGAACTCCGAAAGAAAATTTCGTCGGAGCTCTCTCTGTCTGTCTCACTCCTCTCGGAACAACCAAGAGGAGAGGAGAACAGGTGAGGAGAAAAGAGTATCCCTACCTGTCCTGCCAGAATGATAAGCAGGAGAGGCGGACCGTGAGCAATAATCAACCAAGGAGATTACTGCCACACAGGGAAAGAAGAGCACCTGTGCCGTGGCAAAGTGCTTTCCTGGGAAGAGCAAAAGTTCACTCGAACATAGCCGAGAACCCGAATCGAAAAAACTAGGGGCCGAGCCGAGCCGATCACGAACGCCGATCCAGCTGGTCGGTATTTCGCGGACTGGGAGGCAGGCGAGATGGGGCGAAATAAAGCCGAGCCAAGCCAGTTTGGCAAGCCGAGTCGAGCCGAGCCAGTCTGGCAAGCCATGCGACCCGGAGCCGACCAGTCTGGCAAGCCAACCGAGCCGAACAGCCAGACTCATAACTGGGCAGGCCGGACTCGTCTGCTGTGAACAATTGCTAGTTTCCCGAGTTCTAAACTCCTTCGAGGCCGAGGCCAAGGCCCTCGAGAAGAAGGTTCAAAGGGGAATTCTGTGTCTGCTATCTTGCATGCTCGAACCCTAAAGTTCGAGACACAAGAACGAAGCCCCCCGAGCAACCAAGCAGCTGGCGGGCAGAATCGAGACACCTGGCGTCGGCATACCCAGACACCTGGGTGTCCCGGCACCAGACACCTGGGTGTCGGCAACCACACCTGGGTGTCCTGGCAACCAGACACAAGGGCGCCCCGGCAACCAGACACCTCTGTGTCTACCTGGGCGAGCCGCAACCAGACACCTGGGTGTCTCGGCAACCAGACACCTGGGTGTCTACCTGGGCGTCCCGACAACCAGACACCTGGGTGTCTCGGCAACCAGACACCTGGGTGTCTCGACACTTTCTCTCCTCCTATGCCTTTCGAGAGCGCTTGTGATTCATAGAATTCGAGCTACCCACGAGACTTCCGAAAATCGGGAGCGGCTGCTTTGTTACCTAATAGATTAAAAGAGCCAAGCACAGAACCAGTCTTAGATGCAGACTTCCAAGACTGGCAATGAGGGCGTGGCCTCGAGAGGCGTGCTCTCGCGGCCCCAAAACGCAAGATCCCACAGGAGAAAATGCGAAAGAGCCAACAAGAGAACTTGTCTTCCGGAAGAGAGTCAGTCCCTTGAAGTCCAGCAGGACTCCCAAAGTGAATCTCTTCCTTGCTTCTTCTGGTGTTCGAACCGACAGGATCGAGACACCAGGCTGGGAACCCGACCGAGCACTGGCAAACACTCGGGGAGCGCTTGCGGTGCTGGCAGGAAGAGGAACCGAGACACCTGGGTGCCTCGGCCCTTTCTCTCGCACTGCTCCCGAACTGGGCCCAGGAAAATCTCTCCAGACCAGATCGATACCGATATTCCATAGAATCTCGAGCACTGGCGGCTCGCGAACGAGCGCCCGGCAGCCCCCATCTTAGAGGCGGAACCTCTAAGACTCGGGAACAGGATCGCAAACTGAGGTCTGCACGCCCGCGGCTTCCAAAACACAAAACCCACGGCTATGCGAATCGGTTCCCTAACCCGGGTCAGGAAGAGCCAACGAGACCCACTGCCTCCTCGGAAGGAGGCAGTCCCTAAATGTCCAAGGGCATCAAGGGGAAGAAGCAGCATCCTTCCTTCGGCCGATGGAGGTCTGTCGATTCTCGGGACCCCTTGGACCTCGGGAGAGGAAGGGAAGACGCAGCAGAAGATGAAATCGAAGATAAGATGAAGAAGACGGCGGCTACTTCCACAGGACAGCTTCCTTCACCTCCACTCCCACATCTTCTACAGGATGGTGGACACGAAACATCATAACCTCCAGGGTAGTCCGGCAGGAACACAACCGATGCAGCCAGGACACCACCACCAGGAGAAGCATGATCAGGACAGCCGATGCAGGAGCTACAGCAGCAGTTCGGAAGGCAGGAGCTACTGCAATGGCCAGGAACATCACCTCAACAGGACCACTTCCTAAATCTTCACACCAACATCTTCTACAGGATGGCGGACATCGTAACCCTCTGGGGCAGCTGGCAGGAACGCACGGAAGCGGCCCGGCACAACCACCAGGAGCAGCAGGAATGATCAGGACAGCCGATGCAGGAGCTACGGCAAAGGTTCGGAGAGCAGGAGCTATGCAACGGCCAGGAACGCACTTCCACAAGGCGACTTCCTTCCTTTCACGCCAACATCTTCTACAGGATGGCAGACATCGGCGTAACATGGCAGCTGGCAGGAACACAACGGAAGCGGCCCCGGCACGACCACTAGGAGAAGAAGCGGGCACGATCAGGACATCCGATGCAGGAGCTACGTAGCTGTTCGGAAGGCAGGAGCTAATGCAACAGACAGAATGTCATTGAAAGTCACCAGCATCGACAGGAGCGATCAGGCGGCTGCGGCAGGAGACCAGAAGAGCAGCCCAGAGACTGTCTGTCGAGTTGACAAGAGCATAACACAGGGAACAGCAGGAGCAGATGGACCACAGATACGCAGGAAGCATTGCAACAGCATACATGAAAACCAGCAATGACAGCGATCGATCTACATCAGCGGGAACAGAGTCAGAGCGATCCCGACGTGGTAATATGTCATCTAATCAGGTATTGTGGTCGATCCCAAAACAACACTGAATGAAAGTCGGGACTGCTTCATGCAAGATATTCTTGATATATCCAGCCAACTACTGCTGTGTCTGCGATGCTCACTGTCAACCTGAAAGAAAAAACAAAGATGATTAGTAGAGGGAGGCTCCTCCCGCTACAAGGGGAACAGCCCTACGCAGCGGGAGGAGGTACTCTAGACGAGGTTGCCTCGCTCCCCCCCGCCCGTGGTCTTCACCCGACGAGCGAGCGAAGAGGGCGAAGGAGAGAGAAGGAAGAACCTACGGGAAGAGAAAAAAGGACGGAGGGGAGGCCACCAAGGGCGCCGTGGAAGCGGAACTTATCGACGACGCCCGTAACCTCCCACTCAGCCCGCAAATCTCTAAGCGCAGGCGGAGACAAACACTCAGCATAAGAAGGAAGAAATTAGTGATGCCCCTTATACACGGAGGGCGGAAGCCCAAGAAGGGACTAATCTTACGTCCCGATGGATGTAGGGGAAGTGAAGAAAAAGCGTCCCAAACTAATCTCCGAAAGTACAGGGGCGCCTCCAGTATTTACGAAAAGGGCTGCTGGAGAGAAGCATACCACTTGGCTACGCTACTCCAGTTATGCCCTTGGCCGTCAAACCCAAGACACAGGCAGGGAACAACGGCTTACACACAAGGTTATCACAAATCGTGGGTTTGTATTAATAAATATCAAACACACGCAATATATAAACAAAAATACAGAAAGATCCCACCGTAAGAGCTTAACGACAGTCAGCAGAGAGAACGAAAAACACGTCAGCAACGGCTGACGGCCGAAAGCAAACTGGAATGTTTACATCCGGGCAGGCGGGTATCCCCGCCTACCTGGAGGTAGTTACTGCCTAACCACCTTGTTCAAGAGTTTAACGGCCGTTTCCAGCCTACGCCTGAAAGTATCTCCTAATGTAAAGGACCGAGGGTTTGTATATTGTGTCGGAACAAACCCTATGAAATTACCAGTTTCAGTTAGAAGGCAAACGTGAGAAGCCAAGGAGCTACTATATAGCCAAAAGAGAATACCGATTTTTCAAACCAAAAACTAGTCTGTAGGAAAATCAATTTCCAAAGAAAGCCTAAACCTGATGGAAAATGGCTGAGTGGAAAATTTGTCTACCAACTAACTTCGACCACTGATTAAACCTTCATCACAGTTATTTAACGGAAATATAAAAACAACGGTTAATTTACACTGGTAATCGTAGGCGTCTTGAGACCATAAACGCCTCAAATGTGTCAATTTAACTAAAAACTTAAATTTAACGAAATTTTTAACCCCGAATCCAACTTCAATCCACAGCTCCAGGTGATTTACCTCAGTTGAAATGCTCACCTCCCAGATGAGTCAATCAATAATTCCGGTAGATATTGATTAACTTTTACGGCCGATCGTTCGTCAACCATAAATCCACCAAACAACTAATTGTTTACACCAGTCAGCTCACCATTTTCCACCCAGCTGATGATTAGGTCGTTTATTTGAGTTATTTTTGATTAAAAATGTTTATTATAATATCATAATTAGTATAAATTATATATATATATATATATATAAATTTAGATATATTATTTCAATATGAAATTGGGTCATTGTACTTATAACAATTAAAGCACTTTTGTCAACATAATTATTTTCTCCCATTTCTATTAATATTATAAGTAAGAGTGTATCTCGTTTTACATAAAATTACTTTTATGTATTACATTTACAAAAATATAAAAATATAATTATATTATATTATTTTAATATAAAATTGAGTTTTTTATCCATAAATCTAATTTATAAAGCATTTACTTATTTTGTACCTTACAGGCAGTGTTCATCATTTTTTCAGAAAATAAAACTACATTAACCAATTTAAATTAAATTTTATTTACTAATAGAAAGCATTTTCTATTCAGATTTGTATAAACTGTTTCATGAAGATCCATGTAAAAGAAAAAGGTGGGCATAAGTAGAATATGTGGCAAATTTTATTTTTTGAAGAAACACTCCATCTACAAAAATCAAGATATTAAACTTTTATATTTCTATGGAAAGAACTTTCCATTTATAGATTTAAAAGGGGTTTCTAAAAAAGGTGAAAATAACTTTTAAAAATTTTAAGTTGCACTTTATTGCATCAATAAAATATTCTGCGATTAAATAAGAAAAATAAATAGTAAATAAATAGTAAAATTTAAATATAAATAAATCCGACTTTGTTAAATGAAAGCCCTGTCATTGCTAATAAAAAGAAAAAACTGCACATGAATATCTTAAAAAGGAAGAGAATAGTGTCAATCTGAAGTGACGATAACTTACTTTTTGAGTTGTGGGCGTCCAAAGTCCTAGAAACCTCCAGTGGCGTCCTCTGTCAGCTCTTTTTCTTGCTGATTTGTCCTCCTCATCTTCCTTCTTTTGGTGTGTCCATTCAAGCTTGTCCATGTTTTTAGGTATTTCAGCATGCCAGCTGAATGTTCAACACCAAATGAACTCACATAATGAAGACTCTACTATCCTGCAACAGCAGTGGCCATTGCAAATCGACCTGACCTCTCTCTTGCCCTCAAGTCCTTGGGGCATATCTGCCAAATACGCTGGTGCAATGACCCATTTCGATTTTGGGTGAGTCCTCGGAGGCAATTCCATCATCTCATCTGTTGTTAGACGATCATACACCTGTTTCAGCACAGCAAGTTCTTTTTATTCAGTCGAAAATAAACTTTGATCTCTGTATGGATTGGATTAGGTGTTTTCCTGAGCAATGGCCCTGTTATAAAACACCAGAACTTGGACCCCTGGGGACTTAGATGATGCTGAGGATTATCATCTGAGGAAGAGCATTGGTACAGGTTGACAATATTTCATTCCTCATCTCTCAGGAGATGTCCCAAATAGCTTCTGTTCACTGATACAGTAAAGTAATACTGAGATGATCTATTACTAGATCAGTAAGTTTATGTGAACCTCCCATGGACACCTTCTTCTGGGCATTCACCGATACCAGTGTAAGCAGAGCTATCACCATCAGATACCACACTCATGTCACTGAAATTATAACTGAGAGATCTCCCCACATCAAAACTGCTAACTCTGCCTCCATCCCGCCAGAACTTCCTCAGTCATAATTCTGTTCACATTTGACAAACCATGTGTGAGTCCAACCAGTCTATATACTCAGAATGAGAGATCTTCCTCTTTCCATCAAACTACTTTTGTTGTTACACTTTTCACAAATCAAACTTAGTGTTTCATAGTCAATGGTGTGACCAGAATCAGTTTCTATAACAGCTCCCGACTCCAGTGACCCCTACGGTGCCACGATCCATCGAAAACTAACTGCAATATTGATATTCCATTTTCATTTTTTCATGTCCTCAAATATTACTATGACTTTTCTCCATTATACGACGAGTATGATCAACTGCACAGTCAGTCAGTAATCAATTTTGCATATTTGAATAAATGTTTCAAATGAAAAAATGACTGAACCCTAAATAAACAACCATCTTTTCAACACCTGAAAACCCCCTCCCTAACATCATCATGCAATAAACTAACAGAGTTTTGGGGAAAAATTTCAAATGTTTGCTTGTTTGACATCCTTTGCTTTTCCTGTGTTATCATAGCTCACATAACCACACTTATTACAAAACACTTTGACATATATTGTAAAAATCCCTGCTAAAGATCCGGTTTTCCACTATGATGGCGACCCATTTTCTTTGCCGCCCCTAGGATAACGGGTCACGAGGATCAGCCATACCCAATCATTTAAACTGATTTATGGAAATATTTACCTGTTACCAACTTGTACGTTATATGTTTCTTTTGCTCAGGTATCAGAATGTATTCAACTTCATTATTGTCTATTTTTGTAACTCAGAATGTATTTATTCATTGTCAAATGTTATTGACCTCAGGTCACCCTGGTTCTCATTGTATTCCTCGGCGTGACGTCAGTCCGCTGCAATATAAACCGCCTGTGTCCTCAATAAATCAGCAGTAACTTTATCCTGCTCGTTTCTTTTGCACCTCTTAAAGTGGTGACCAGGAGTGGTTCCCGGAGCCATTAGCGGACTCAGAAGTCGGTGACCTAGTCTTGGCTCCATGAACTACCCCACGCCTCAAGCGGACTAAATTCCCTAGGCGCTGTAACCAGCGTTGGATGTGCTGACTTCCTAGATCGACAAATCACCAGTGTCATTAGCTGACCCACATGGCGTGCTCTTGGGACGCTTACTGAAGTTAGTACCCCACTCCAATTAAGAGGGCAATGAGTGATCATGGACGCGGACATTCCCTCCCACGTAGACAGTTAACCGTGAACCAATCGCCAGACTCAGAGATCTATGTACCGCAAAGTCCCGCCTCATGATAATCCATGCCAAGAATCACACGCTCCTCCATGCTGCTACCCAACCTCTGCATTGCTGCCCATCCCCCCCGGAACAAACTAAAGCCACCTCTTGCCATAAAATTGCCGTCCTTCATGCACGGCAACCCATCATCATGGGTTGTACAGGGTCGAAACAGTTCAGACTGGCGAGGCTCACGGACGAACTCCCTTCAAAGCTGACGCCGTCATCAACGCCCCGCCCGAAGGAGGCCTACAGAAAGCTCGTTGTAGAATTGGTTGTCTTGCAGCAGGATTGTCACCTACCAGAGTCTAAAAACCTTTGCTCATCGAGACCTGCTCCTGCCTGTATCTCTGAGAGGGCCGCCCGCGCCCTGACCTCGTCACCAGCCTGTGGCATGACCAGAACATCCTGGAGACTTGGGGCATGATCCAGGACCTCCTCACCCTTCCAGACATGGAAGCCTGGCACCGATAGGTGGTCAGAGATCAGCTATCAATCAAATCCTGCCCTACGCCAGCTCCTCTCGGAAAAGACTGAACTCAGAAGATCTCGACCCTGCACCATGCCGCTCGAGGACCTTATTAAGACAGCGCAGCAGCTGACAGACTGCCAAAGGGCAGTGAAGAGGGCATCCATGCCTGCAAACCCCATCAGATTCTCTCCAGCCGGAGGATAGATGGCGCAAAAGGGAGAACATCAACGCCCTCTCACCAGAAACTGACAGCAAAAGTATGACGCACAAGAAGAACCCCCAGGCCCTTGCTACTACCACCAGCAGTTGGCAAGGACGCACTGGAACTGCCAACCCCTATTCCTTCGCCCATCCAAAAAACGGGGAGGTGGCGGCCAACAGAACAGGCCGCCATGGCAGCAGAGTTCCCCAGGAGCCCAAAGCAATCAGGTTTCACGTCCGCGCCACCATCTCCGCCAGGATGATGTTGGTCGACACTGGAGCCACCCAATCAGTGTTTCCAAACCATCCAGAGAAGACCAGTCAGGAAATGCCCGCCGGTTGAAACAGCCTGCCTTGGTGATGGCCGCCAACGGGTCCCCATCCTCTCCTATGGCACCAGGCCTTCTGCGATCTCCATCCTAGCCGGAGATATTCCTGGAACTTCATCGTCACTCGATGTAAGGACCCTTACTACATGGACCGGATTTCGCCCAGCTTCAGGCTGGCAGTCGACATCAGTCTTGCAAGCATCTCCTCCACAGGTGTTAACTCCAGCCAGTCCCTTCCCCTGGCACCAGGACCCAGAGTGCCTATCATCTACTCCGCAGCCCCACACCAGGACGCAAAGCTGCTGAAGGAGTTCCCCGGGTTTGAAACTTGCCAAAGTCCAGGTACCTGGAACCCCAGCAAACATGGAATCTGCCACCACATCAAGACGAAGGGTCCCCAGTCCAAAATTTTCTGGAGGCTTCCCACGCGGCGCCTTCAGGAGGCCAAGGACGCCGCCTTGCCCAGATGGAGCGGATGGGCTATATGCAAGAAGGCCTCCAGCCCATGGGCCTCTCCTCCACATGGTGCAGAAACCGGATGGCTCCTCGAGACCCTGCAGCGACTACAGGCGAGCTCAACCTAGCAACTGAACCTGATCATTACCCATTGCCAAACATGCAAGATCTCACGGCCTCCTTTCACAGGGGCCAAAATATTCTCTAAATTAGATCTTTTAAAATCATACTTCCAGGTACCAGTTGCTCCAGAGGATATCCCAAAAGAGTCCGCCATCATTACGCCACGCTCAGGAGTCCTACGATGGCGCCTTCAGCACCTTCAGCCTGAGGAACGCTTGGGAGACATTCCAGAGGCTGATGGACAGCATCCTTGGGGACCTGAACTTCGCGTCTGCTACGAGGACGATATTCTAATTTTTTCCAGATCCCCAAAGAGCACCTGCGGCAGCTGGGTGGTCCGCAGCAACTGCAGGAGAAAATATGGATTCGACAAAATTATGGCACCTTCGGCGTCGAAAAAATGCTTGACTTCCTGAGCTAAAAGATATCCCCAGATGGTGTCCGCCCACGTTTGTTCAAAGGTCGCAGCCATCATCAGGTTCCCCACCCTACCTCCATCAAGGCTGTCCAGGAATTCCTCGGGATGGTCAATTAACTACAGAGGGTTTGGTCCCTGGGATCGCACACATCATGGCCATATCCTCTAACGGAGATCCTGAAAGGCCAACCAAGTCCTTCTTTATTACCCAGCTTGCAGGCCTTCTCCCTGATAATATTTTGTTAGCCATCTCACCGAGATGCAAAAAGAACCGCTATTAGCCCACCAGGACCCCAATGCCCCCTCCAGCTGATGACGGATGCCAGCAACGTCGCCTGTGGGGCCATCCATGGAAAAAGCAGATCGTCATTGGCACCCCCAGCCCATCGCCTTCTTCAGCAAACAGTTGAACCTAGCATAGGCCCAGCCATCAGCACCTTCGACAGGGAACGCTGCCAGTGCATCGGGCGACAAAACCAAAAAGTCAAATTCCTCCTGGAGGGTAACGCCCTTCACAGCCTGGACGGACCACCAGCTGCTGGTCCACGCCTTCACGAAAATCAGGGGGAATGGTTCTGGTCTTCCAGGCAGCAGCAGCCCCTACCATCGCAGAGTTTGCCTGCTCAATCAAATACCTCCCCTGACAGGCAGGAAGAAAATGATAAAGCAGACGCCCTCTCCAGAATCGATTTCAATTTGGGTTCAGTTCGGGATCGACTACGATTGCCTGGGAGCAGACAGCCGACCCAGAGACTTGCCAGCCTACCACACCACCATCACGTCCCTAAAGTGGAAGGACCTGACCCTCGGTATAGAGGACCAAAACTCCTTGTTTGTGACATTAGCACCGCCAGCCTTGTGCCCCTGGTGCCCGCCTCCCACCGTCGCCATGTTTGATGTCATCCACGGGCTGTCCCACCCCTTTACGGCAGGACGACGTCTGCCAAACCCCTGACAGAGGAGTCGTCTGGCATGGGATGCGGAAGGACGTGAGGGCCTGGGCGAGACAATGCATCCGGTGCCAAACCAGCAAGATAGGTCGTTATAGAGGGATGAATGAATTTGTTTGTATTTAGCATTTCCCAACGTTTTGTGTGTGTGTGTGAGAGAGAGAGAGAGAGAGAGAGAGAGAGAGAGAGAGAGAGAGAGAGAGTGAGTGTAATTGTTGTTGTGAGTGGTTCTGGTTGTTGGAATCATTTACGGCGCTGTCTGTCTGTGAAAATGTTAGGTAGATTTCGGTTTTGGGAGAGTCTTGGGCTGATTGAGGTCCAACCTTGAAAGTGGATGGGCAGTTCGAAATTAATTTTGTTCTGGGTTTTGTACCAACATTGATGGTGCATGTGTCTCTTCTTTTTTTGTTCATTGTTGGTGGAGGGTCTGTTTGCAATTTTGTTTTGTGGTTTTGTGTGCTGTGATTGGCGACCGTGGACCTTTGGTCCATCTCCAGCGACCGAAGATCAGGGTGAGTGTTGTGTATTGTTTTGTTTGTGGGTTTGAATTCCGCCACATTATATTTGGCGCCCAACGTGGGGCAGCTGGTGTTGCAGCTGCAATTGAGATTGGTGGCTGGTAGTGTGACTGGAGAGAAAGGATGGAAGAGGAACTGGTGAGGTTGAGAGAGGAGTTGCGGCTGGCAAGAGAGGGAATGCATGGTTAAAGAGTGAGAATGAGAACTTGAGGCTTCAGTTGGAAGAGATGAGATCATTGGTAAAAGGAGTGCAAGAAACAAATGAAAGGGGAGATGAAAGAGTCAGAAGAGAGAATGGAAGAGAGGATGGATAAAAGTTGGAGGGAATGATGAAAAGTGTGGAAGAAATGATGAAAGGTATGTTCAAGGGTGTTTTTGGAGAAGGGGCTGTTGGAGGCAGGTCCTCTGGAACGTGTGAAGGGGCAAGAGAAAAGAAAAGGAGGAAGAAGTGAATGGAAGCGTGAGTGATGAAAGTGATGTGGGAATAGGAAGTAAGAAACGAGAGAATGAGAGGCAGGGTAAGGAAAAGGGGAATGAAAAGCAAGGGAAGGAACAGAGGGAAAGTAAGGATAAGTCAGGGGAAGAAAAAGGGAAGAAGGGAAAAGAAAAGAAACTGGTAAGAAGGGCAAGGAAGTGGGAAGGCAGGAAAGAAGGGAGAGGGTGAAGATAGTAGTGATAATGAGGTGGATGGGGGTGAATGGATAAAAATGGATAAAAAGAGGGGAAGAAGAAGAGTGTAATGAGTAAGATGAATGTAAGTGCGGAAGTGGACTCTTTGTATTCGGAAGAGGGTATGAAAGGACAGAGTGAAAGTAGCGAAAGTGAGAGTGAAAGTGAGAAAGAAGTGAGAAAGGCTATGTATGTGAGGGAGGTACCCTGGTGTGAAAGGTATGATGAGTATGGAAGGAGGGATGTGCATGATTTCTTTAGGGAGTATGAAAGGTTTTGTCAGGATAAGTATGGGGAGAGTAAGAGAGTGTGGGCACGAGAATTAGGAGAATATTTGACTGGGTTTTTGCTTGATATGTATAGGGTTATTATGAGTGTGGGAGATGTTGAGTATGACAAGGTGAAAGCTAGACTAGTTGAGCAAGCGAGGCGTATGAAAGCGAGTGTTAAGTATAAGAGGAAGAATGAATATGATGAGGCAAGAATGAAAGCTGGGGAAACCTTGTCACTGTATGCTTGTAGGCTGGAGACGTTGGCAAGGAAGAAGTTTGGGGATGATGGGATAGATGAATGTAAGGAGTTAGTACGGAAGTTGTTAGGGACAGTGCCAGATGGAGTTAGAGAATTTGTGAACTTGAAGTGGAAGGAGAAGAAAAGATGGACGAGTGAAAGGTTGACTTGGGGAGAAATTTTGGAAATTGTAGAAGATTATGAGCTTGACAGGGTTATAAAAGAGAGCAGAAGTGTGAGTGTAAGGGCTGGGGTAGATGAGAGAGTGCCAGAGTTTGGAAGCTTTAGGGATGCAGTGTTGAGGGGCCCAATGAGAATGGCAGATAGTGTAATAGATAGGAGTGTAAGAGCAAGTAATGTGGAGGTGCCAGTGAGGATGAATGGTGGGTTTGTAAGGGAACAACTGGTTGGACAGGTTAGGGATAGTAGTGTACAAAGGGGAAGGTCGGTGAGTGAAAGTCAAGCGAAGTGTTTTAGATGTGGAAAGGAAGGACATACAAAGAATGAGTGTAGGTGGGCTTTAGGAGCGTGTTTCAGGTGTGGGCAATCGGGACATTTGGTAAGGAGTGTATGAAAGATAGGGGTTAAATGCTACAGGTGCGGACAGGTGGGTCATATTGCTAATGGTTGTAGGGGTACCCGAGTGAATGTAATATGTGGCAACTGTGGTAAGAATGGGCATTATGCGAGAATGTGTTCAGAACCGAGAGCGAAGTGTGTCGAATGTGGAATGGAAGGGCATGTATCAAGTGTATGTAGACGAAAGAGGGTGACTGTGACAGCGAATTCGGGAAACTGAGTGTGAAGGGGTTCAGATGGGTGGATCCTCCAGGATGCAAGTGGTGCGTGTGATGCATGTACGTGAGGGGTTGTTGCATGAGGAGGCTTTGCTGGAAAGACTGACGAGTGCATGAGTTTGTGTTGTAAGGGAGAAGATTGACTGCGTTAGTAGATACCGGGTGTAGTATGAATGTCATATTTAAGAATGGATGTGAGAAATTGAGGAATACGTGAAATTAGGAATTGTCAGGGGAAGTAAGCGGGATTGGAAATTTAGGGTAGCAGTGGTTGGAAGAGTGTGTGAACAGTTAGAAATTGGGGGTGTAATGATGGATGAAAGTGATTTTTGTGTTAGTGAGAGTACGAATGATAAATATGATATTTTGTTGGGATGTAAGTTTTTGAAAAAATGCGGGATGGTGGTCTGTCCTAGTATGAAGGTAATTGAATTACGCATGAAAGGGGATGTGCTTGGGGATTTGTATTTGGGGAAGGATGTACCGAATATGTGAGAGAAATGGGGTGTATAAATGGTTGAAATCGAATGAACCAAGTATGCATGAGAGCTTGTGTATGGAGGATCAGCAATTTGTTTTGATAGAGTATGGTAGAAAACGTAAGAAAGGGAAGAACGTAAGTGAACGGAATGATCGTAAGTTGTGTGATAGGGGTGTGAGTGCCAAAGTGAAAATGAGTGATAAAGCGTGTAATACGGATGAATGGGATGGTATGAATAGGACGTATAGCATATGCGGGTTTGATATAACTGAGTTGACTGAACGTGTAGGGGTGAGTGAACGGTTGGAGGTGAGCGAAAGTGTAAGTGTAAGAGAGCGTAGCAGTAATATGCGAGTGATTGAAAGCATGAATGAATCGTTGCAAGAATTGGAAAGGTCAATGAGCGAATGGGATGGGTTAGTTGAAGAATTGGGGGAGATATTTGGGAACGAGTTAGAGGGTATAGATGAGATTGTGGATGAAATTGAGAGTGGTAGTAGTGAAGAAGATAGCGTGAATCTGAGAGAGAATGGAGGAGAAAATATGAATCTGAATGTTGCGGGAAGAGAAAGTGATTCTGAGAGAATGATTGCGTGCCCGCGAACGCTATCTAGAGGACCTGCTAGTGAGCATCCGTGGGTGTTGCGTAAGGCAATTTGAATGCAGTGTGAAAGGTGTTAGTTGGGAAATGCTAAAAAGGGGGGAGAATTATAGAGGGATGAATGAATTTGTTAGTATTTAGCATTTCCCAACGTTTTATGTGAGAGAGAGAGAGAGAGAGCAAGCGAGTGTAATTGTCGTTGTGAGTGGTTCTGTTGTTGGAGTCGTTTATGGCGCTGTCTGTCTGTGAAAATGTTAGGTAGATTTCGGTTTTGGGAGAGTCTTGGGTAATTGAGGTCCAACCTTGAAAGTGGACGGGCAGTTCGAAATTAATTTTGGTCTGGGTTTTTGTACCAACATTGATGGTGCATGTGTCTCTTCTTTTTTGTTCATTGTTGGTGGGGGTCTGTTTGCAATTTTGTTTTGTGGTTTTGTGTGCTGTGATTGGCGACCGTGGACCTTTGGTCCGTCTCCAGCAACCGAAGATCAGGGTGAGTGTTGTGTATTGTTTTGTTTGTGGGTTTGAATTCCGCCACATCGTCACACCGAGTCAGGGGTAGGCAAGTTTCCCCAGCCGGAGAGGTAGTTCAGCGACATCCACAAAGACGTCGTAGGCTCTCTTCCCCAGTCAGGTGGGGCCAAATACCTCCTGACGATTGTCAACCGCTCAACCAGGTGGCCTGAGGCGATGCCCATGCAAGAAGCCACCGCCAGCGCATGCGCCGAGGCCCTCCTCTTCAGCTGGATCAGCCGGTTTGGCGTCCCAGACCACATCACCACTGACGGGCCCGGCCTTCCTGCCCAAGATCTGGTCCGCCCTGGCAAGCCTGCTGGGGACATCTCACCACACCACCACTGCCTACAATCCCGCAGTCAACGGATTAGTGGAGAGATTCCACAGGTCCCTGAAGGCATCCTCATGGCCCACTGCACTGCCAAGGATTGGAAATACCAGCTGCCTTGGGTCCTCTCGGTGAGAACCGCCCCAGAGCTAACGGCGACCCATCTGCAGCGGAGAAAATCTACGGAGAGCCCTCGTGGTCCCGGGCGAACTCGTCACGGAGGATCATTACAACCCATCAGACCAGAGGCTCCGCGACATAGTCAGGAAATTCGCCCCTGACGGCGGATGTATACCGACAGATCAACCGCCTTCACGCCTCCCGGCTTGTCCTCCACCACCACGTCTTCGTCAGGGATGCTGCTGTCCGCCCCGGCTCACCAGACCCTACAGGGGCCCTTCCGCGTGCTTGAGAGGAACAGCAAAGCCTTCCACCTCGCCCTACATGGAAAGGACAATTGGGTGTCAATCGACCGTCTCAAGCCCGCCCTCCTGGAGGAAACAGCACACGACACCATGCAGCGCCCTCCCCAGGAACCGTCGCCTACGCAGCCGGGCCGCTGCAAAAAGAGGTCGCGTGGCCGCCCCTGAAAGCAACCAGCCACACCCACACCCAGCCGCTCCCTTACACACCGCACTCCCCAGCTGACTTTGCGGAGCCGCGGCACTCTTCAATGCCCCAACAGATACCTCGATTAATCAGACGTTACCCACGTCTTGTGGGGGGAGTATTTGTAAAGTCTCCGCTGAGTGAGTCTTCTGTGATCTGTGGTGAGCGACCTGTTTTCTTTCAATTCCGCTCCTATAGGAGCTGGGCGCGCAAAATCAGCCATATCGAACCAGTCATGCCTTTCTATGTAAATTTATACCTGTTACTAATTTATTTTGTATCTGTCTCTTTTGTACATGTATCAGAATGTTGTCATGTCGGGCATTGTCCATTTTTCTGTGCACAAGAATTGTATTTATGCATTGTAATTATTGTCAAGTGTAATCGACATCGGGTCCATTGTATTCCTTTGTGTGACGTCAGTCCGCCGCTATATAAACGGCCTGCGTCTCCAACAAAGTAGCAGTAACTTTCTCCTGCTCATTACTTTTGCACCTCTTAAAAAGTCAGTGGTGTGGAAATGTGGCACGCTGCTCTTGTTAGTTGGACAACAAAACCCATAAAACGAAGGCATGTGTTCTTATTACTCTGACTCACAAAGGTAGAAGGAATGTAGAAGTTGAATTAACAAAGAATAACACATAACCATTTTAAAAGATCTGATAAGACCTTCAACTATTACTATACGTAATATGTGCAATGCATTCATCAAGAGCAGTTATATAAGGATAACTGAATTATTATAACAAAACAGTACAGACTTCGTTACTATAAAGCTTCAACTGGCGTTCTTGTCAAAAGACTTCGTCTCTGTGTAAAACAACTACCGGTGCTGACCATAGCACCGCCGATACTTCATGCTAGAATCAGCAAAAATCAGACAAAATGATGCGAGAGTGTTATTCTCCAACAGATGTGGTTCTTTCACCCTTATTATCATGACTTGCAATAGAGACGTACATAGTTCTACAAAATTCATAAGCATGAGAATATATTTGGATTTCACGTGAATATAGATACAAATAACATAGTTTTGTCTGTCGGTTACCCAACAGAAGGCAATTCACAACGAAAAATCAAATCAATAATTTCTTATGAAAACAGACAATACAAGTAACTCTACAGTAAGAAAAATATGAAAAGATTGTTGTGCGGGAATTTCGCACAAGAGAAGAAACTTGCTGTGGGGTATATGTTATCTGGCACATACCCACACAATAGCCTACGATTCTTTGACTCATGCCTGTGGAAGAGGAAAGATGATCTTTTAACATGTGAAGTGACGTCCATTTTCGTGGTCGTAGGCCGGAGATTTTTCCTGATAAATTAGACGAATTTCTCCATTGAGTACTTTATTGGCAGAGCTTACATCCTAAAGGTGTAGCAGGAGTAATAAGCAAATACAAAACGTATGAAAGAGGATTGTAACAAACATACGAGCATTGTAATATAAGGCATCTTTTCCTACATACAGGAGGTAGAACCTACCGGATCGAAGCCTGTGTATCGTATCCAATACTAAACGCAGTAATAATTGGTTACACTCATACATTTAAGCATGATGCAACATCCTCCAATATTTTTTTTAACTGAACGCGCCCACGGAGCTAAGTTTTCATGCCCTTGTTACATAAGTATCTTACGTACGTAACATATCTTACGTACGTAACATACCTTACATACATAGTGCTCGCCATGATAATAACTGCGCTAAACGGCAAGATCTACATAGAACACTTTAGATCTAAATGACGGAAGAACAAGAAGATTGAAGAGGAAAGGAACGAAAATACTAATGGCTGAATCTCACTTTTAATAAATATTTATAGATATCAAAATAGAAAATAGGCAATTATCTATTGAAAAATATATAACAGAGAAAATAGTCTGAATTAAGCCCAGCCAAAGGATAAAACAGAGCCTTGAAAGATAATTTTGCAACCATATCAGGAAGATAAAGATGAAATAATGGCCCAGATCTCACATTTAATAGATTTAATAGATTCTGAATAGAAAATAGGCAATGACCTATTGAAAAATATATGATACAGAAAAAATAAGCTTAAATAAACTCAACCTAAGGAGAAACAGAAGCTGAAAGAGAGCCGCTACAAAGATTAATCCCTCAATTATTACTACAACTACGTAAACAACATAAATAAACGCTCTCTCGTAAACAATCCGACCGCCAGCGCTACTTCATTCGCATGTAATTACTCAAGACCCTTTTCATTTATCACTTAAGGTCACATTGAGTTTAATGTAAGTCACTTAAGGTCGGAGGTCAGGTCAAATAGCGTTTCAGTTTCACTTTGGTTTTATATCCAGCCCTCCACTGGGATGATTCCCTCTTGGTCAGGTCGTCATTATGGTAGTTCCTGGAGAATAGGAGAGCCTTTAGTTCCTTTTTAAACTTGTTTTTTTCATGTATGCTCTTCATTTCAGGCGGTATTTTGTTGTATGGTCTTGGTGAGCAGTGTACAAATGTTTCTCTCTCTCTCTCTCTCTCTCTCTCTCTCTCTCTCTCTCTCTCTCTCTCTCTCTCTCTCTCTCTCTCTCTCGCCTGACTTACAGTTTGTTCTAGGTTCAAATAGCCTCTATGATGCTTCCAACGCATGTCTGATTACAATATTCATTCGGGTCTAAAGAAGCTTCTGGCAGTTTCTCAGATATGTTGGTTCATCATATTTTAGTGCTTTAAAGACTGTAAGTAGTTTGTTATATTCTATTCTAGCTTTTACTGGGAGCCAATGTAGCTCAATTAGTGCTGGGGTTAGTCTGTCATGGGAACGTAGTCCTTTTATTAACCTGGCTGCTCTATTTTGTACTCCTTGCAATTTTCTTAGTAGGTAATTAGAGAGACCGTAGTATATAACGTTACAGTAGTCAAGCCTTGAAAGTATTTGGTTGCAAATTGCTGTTTTCAGAGTATCTTCGTTTAGGTATTTTCTAATAAATGCAATGGTTCTCATGTGGTAGTTACAGGTTTTTGTAATATGCAATATATGGTTCTTCATCGACAATTTATTATCAATAAATACTCCTAAGTTCCTCACTTCTGCTACAATATTTATTTTTGACGAACCAATAGTTACTCTTTTGAGGTGTTCATATTTTCATAGTGCACTGTCTGATCCAAATATCATACACTCAGTTTTGTCTTTGTTAAGTTTCAGTTTCTTTGGCGACATCCATTTTTTGATATCTTTCATTATTGCATCAATTTTACTAATGGTGTCTTCTACTGTTTCGATGGAAAATAGAATTGAGTATCATCTGCATTCATTTTATACTTAACCTTGTGCTTATTTAGAATTCTAGATAATTGTGTAAATGCCAAATAGCAGTGGACCCAGAATGCTGCCTTTGGGCACTCCTTTTGTTAGGTCTTTCTTTTCTGATTTCACATTTGATATAACCACTGTAACCTTCCTATTTTCTAAGTAGCTTTTGTACCATTTGTATATGTCATCTTCGATGCCTACTACTCTCAGGTCTTCAAGCAGTAGATTGTGGTTAACTGTGTCAAATGATGCACTTAGGTCAAGCATAACCAGCATGCCACATTTTCCATTTGCTATAATTTCTACCATATCATTTGTAATTGCACACAATGCATATACCGAAACCACCGAAAGATAGATCTATTTTCAGTGGGTAGATCTATTTTCAGTGGCCTTGATTATACATTTTAGCGGCTGTATAGAAAACTCGATTGTTCAACACAATTTTTGCTTGTTGCTTTTGTCACCCTTTTTTGGTAGCCTACCTACATTTCACTCTGCTCGTTCTCTGTGTTTTGTATTTTTCTTGCTGT
This sequence comes from Macrobrachium rosenbergii, assembly GCF_040412425.1. Taxonomy (NCBI): domain Eukaryota; kingdom Metazoa; phylum Arthropoda; class Malacostraca; order Decapoda; family Palaemonidae; genus Macrobrachium; species Macrobrachium rosenbergii. The sequence continues at coordinate 494,265 of NC_089774.1, forward strand.
TTTACAACAATACACAAGTCCATGGTGAAATCAAGTTTATATAGAAACCCAGTATTGTTTTACAAATTACTGTGATAATGTCTGTCATATTACAAGTGCCCTAAGCTACACTGGCATCATGACACTTTGTTTTTGACAAGTTGTGCTAGTTATACAACTCTGGCCAAGGCTACTACAAAGTACTGTAACATATCTTTTACCTTATAAAGTAGTCTGTTATGTATTTTCCACATGCAAAATGCAATTATTATAACAGTTTTTCACATGATTTTTACTGATCTGCCAAACCGTGACACAAATGTTATTTGTTCCGACACGGTATACAAACCGTCGGTCCTTTACATTAGGAATTACTTTCAGCATAGGCTGAAACGGTTGTTGAACTTTCGAACAAGGTGGTTAGGCAGTTAACTACTGTCCGAGAGGCGGGAGTACTGCCTGCCTGGATGTAAACATTCCAATTTGCTTTCAGCCGTCGTAGACTGCGGATGTTGTTTTCTTGCTCTCTGCCTGACTACTGTTGAGCTTTTCCCAGTGGGAACTTTAATTTTCCTTGTTTATGGTGAATGTGGATAAGTCCTCTAAGCCCTCTTACCTCCAGTGTGTGTGTCCTGGGGTGGAAGGCAAAAAATGTAATACATTTAGATCTAGCGTTGACACAGACCCACACGCCCTCTACCCCACCTGCAGAGGACGTGCGTGTTCGCACGCTTCGCCCTTTAATGAGTGTTGCTCCTGGTCTTCTGAGTAGTGGAAAAAGTTTGAAGGGAGGAGACGATACTGTAGGAAGCCTGCCAAGGAATCATCCGAGGTAACACACCCCAGCGACTCCTGTGGTGGCTGATCTGTTGGGATCATTTCTCCCTCCCGGCAAGCTTCCCCTTCTTGCTGCCTCTCCTCGGGTGAGGACTTCCCGTCCCCTTCCTCATTCATTTCACCGGGTGTGGAAGGTCGCAGGGGAGAGATTGCTCAGGACATCCTCTCTGGGGCCTCTCCTCACCCCAGGGGCAAATTTTTTCCCCCAGAGTGAGTAGAGGCTTCCCTTTTTGACCTGACTCTGTCCTCAGGTTTGGGGGTGGAAGCGTCCTCTGTTGGCCAGGTACCTGATCTCACCTCTGCCTGGCTGCACCTGGGTCTGCCTGGCGTTCCGTCACTGGAGGGTCTGGTGTCACATCTGTCTGGCGCTCCAGTGACGACCCACACAGCCACCGCTTCCACCACCACGACTGTCACCATGTCGCCCTTTGGCAAGCTGCCTGTGATGGTGGCCTCGCACCTGGACACCCAGGTGTCAGCCACTCCTGCCACATACCACTCCGTGCCGCTGTCTCCTGGGTTCCTGGCCCCATTATCCCTGCCTCGCCCCTCGCACATGGTGACATCATCGGTGCCCTATATGTCAATGCCGGCTCCTGTTGCCGACCCACGCTTGTTCTTGACTACGGTTCTGGCTCCTTGCTTCCTTGACACTCGGCCTGGCCTGGCTCCCGATGCGCCACCCGTGTCTCTAACCCTGTCTCTGGACTGTCCTGGCTCCCATGCTGGAGTACCTGCCCTGGTAGCTGCTGGCCCGAGCACCATCTCCGCTACCTGGGTTGTGCCTGTTTCTGTGGTCCCCGTGGTTGCTCCTGTGCCTTCTGCTGCTCCTCCGTGGATAGGGGACCTGACTGCGATCCTGAGGAAGATGGTGAAGAAGTCGAAGAAGAGATTGAGGAAGGTGCTGTCATCTTCGTCTTCGTCGTCGTTGTCTGCTGTCTCTTCTTCCTCTTCTCCTTACGAGGCTTGCCAGCCAAGGAAGAAGAAGCCTGCCTCTCCCCCCCCACCAAGAAGTCTCGCACTGAGACCTCTAAGGGACTGCCTCCTTCCACAGGGAAGGCAGTGGGATCTCTCGTTGGCTCTTCCCAGTCCACGGATCAGGGAACCGATGTGTTGACCCTCGGGTCAGTCGTATCAGGAGCCGAGGACATGCAGACCGAGGTTTGCACTCCCCCTGCTGCATTGAAGAAGCCTGCTTCTAAGGCCAGTGGGACCGTGCTGGACACTCACTCGTGAGTTGCTTCAAGTCCCCGGTCTCTAAGGAGACCCAAGTACCCCAGTCTGGTATGGGAGAAACCTATCTCCATACGGACTTGGGCGCGGGACGGGAGAAAGAGTCTGGGCATGCAGGGACCCAAGTACCCCAGTCTGGTATAGGAGAAACCTATCTCCATACGGACATGGGCGCGGGACGGGAGAAAGAGTCTGGGCATGCAGGTGCTCTGACTCTTCCTGCTGGTACTTCTTCTAGTACCAAGCCAGGTTCCTGGGAAGGTGCACCAGTCCCTCGGGCCTGGACAACCGGGGAGGCAGAGAAGAGGTCCCCTGCTCAGTCTTACCGAGAGGTTTTGGCCTTGAAGAAGACTGGGACGCATCCAGAGGACAGCGCAAATTCTCACCAGCCAGCCATGTGCTTGACTCCTGGGAATGAGACTTTTTGGTGTAGCGCGTTTGGCGTCGCTGTTTCGGCTTGGCCGATTCGGCGTAGCCGATTTGGCATATAGAAATTTTCGGCGGAGAGACTGTTAGGCGTCAAATGACTACTTTGTCGCTGTAAACGACATTTAGCCATGAAATAGATACTTCGTCGTTATAGCGCAATTAGCTCTCATTTTAACAATTGTTTAGCAATTGAACAATTGTTTTTTTTTTGTTTACATTTACTTTTTGGTAGCTTTAGAATTTTCAGTCGTCTAAGCCCTATTGTACGAAATGGAAGGAGATATTTTAACAAAACGTGGAAGAAGCAAAGTGATTCACGATGGATACCTTTTTATTTTTGATGCAACGACTAAGAGTGATTCTGAATTAAAATTCTGGCGATGTGAACAGAAAGATCGGTGTAAAGTAAGATTACATATGAAGGATGGAAAAGTGATTCGCCAGTTGAATCAACATACCCATGAACCATCTGCTGCAAAAGTAGAAGTTGAAAAGTTGAAAACAAATATTAAGAAAAGAAGTTTTGAAACGCTGGAGCCACCAACCGTTGTAGTAAATGAATGTTTAACTGGCGCCTCTCAAGCAGCTTTAGCCATAGGGCCTGACTTGCCTGCAATGCGAAAACTTATTACTAGGAAACGAAAATTATTAAACAAAGTGCCAGCTAACCCAACTCATTTGGAGCAATTAGTTATACCCAAGTCCTATACACTGTATGTTCCCCAACTGGGTATGGAAGAAAAATTCCTATTGGGAGACACGGGAGAAGGCAGTAAGAGAATTTTAATATTTGGAAGAATAAGGTGGCTTCAGCATTTAGTCTTCTCAGAAATTTGGTTTGCCGACGGAACTTTCACCATTGCGCCAAGTCTTTTCATCAAGTATATGTTATATCGGCTAAGAAGCATGATGGAGTTATTCCTATAGTTTATGCTCTTCTTCCTAACAAGCAAAGATTAACTTATTCTCGTTTATTTGAGTTACTTAAAACCATCGAACCAAATTTGAGAGCAGTTTCTATAATTTGTGATTTTGAGCAAGCTGCCATTCATGCCTTTCAAGATGCATTTCCACGCTCGAATTAAGGGATGTTTTTTCCATCTAGCCCAAAACATGCACAGACATCTTGTTTCATTGGGTTTATCGAATCGCTATAAAACCGACCGGACTTTTGCGTTATGGGCTAAAATGATTATAGCGCCGCCTTTGTGCCATTAGAAAAGATGGACGAATACATGGATACACTAGCAGCGGGTCTTCCAGACGAACTAATACCCTTGTTCCATTGGTTCAAGACACTTATATTGGATGACAGAATAGGCATCGAAATGCAAGAATGAACCCTATGTTTGCTCCCGAGATCTGGAACCTTTATGAACGCACTGTAAATGATGAAGATCGCACTAACAATCACGCTGAAGCTGCCAATCGACGTCTACAGTTCGAACTAGGAATGCATCATCCTTCCATCTGGAAATTTATTGATGCCTTGAGGAAAGTTCAGAAAGGACGTGATGCATTTCTAGAAAAATTAATCGCTGGATATCCACCTCCCAAAAAGCTAAAGAAATATAGAAATGCTGATGAAAGAATAAAAAAAATAGTAATGGAAGTTGAGTCATCAGAGCCTATTGAATTCCTGAAGGGTATTGCTCATAATTACAAAATGAAAAATTAATTCCTAAGGTTAAAAAACTGTACTAAATTTTATTTTTCTAAATAATGTATTTTCATTTCAAGTTTTTAACTCGCATTATCCCATTATTGTTTTAATAGGATCCTTTATTCTCTAAGTGAATAAAATTTATATTTTTCCCAATTCAAGTTTTTATTTACATTATTCCACTAGTCTTTTAATAATATAAAAATTTTTACTGTTTTATTTTTCTGAATAAAGTTCAGAAAGGACGTGTTGCATTTCTAGAAAAATTAATCGAACAAAGACGCCGAAACAATCTGACGCCCTAATGGCTACGCCGAATAGTGCTATTAGTTTTCTGACGCCGAATCGCCAAGCTGAAACGGCAGCGCCAAATGGGCTATGCCAAACGTAGCAAACCCTTGACTCCTCCCAGTCCCTGGCGCGTTTATGCGCCAGCCTGCCTCGGGAAGCTGAGTACAGTATGCGGCTTGGCTCATGAGCTGCTCCACTCTCCTCGGGAGACCACTTCGCCAGGCGAAATGCTTTCTTCGACCCGGGCTGCTGCTCCTGTTGGTTCTGCCAGCAAGACCAGTGGGAGTGCCAGATCCTCCTCGCCTGTCCCCTCTACCTCCTGGGCACCTCCCAGGGGGCGCGAGTCGGGCAGGAAGAACTCCGGCGAGTTGTCTCCCCAGAGTTCTACCTCAGGGGTGTACGTGCCTGGCTCAGCTGTTGGTTCGTCCAGGTCGTACGCCCACGTGGTGCTGGATGGGTCACGGGGTCTGCCAAGGTTCTCCCCTCCTGCAGGAGAGTAGATCGAGGACTGCACCCTGGAAGGACTCGAGGGTCCTCTTCCCCAGGACATGGACACCCCCGAGATACAGAGGACGTTTGCTGAGGTAATTTCATTGATTCGTCAGCACAATGACCTCGGGGAAGGAACCACGGCTTCATCGGTGGATCATCCGTCGCGCCTCAAATCCATCAGGTAGGCGGGAATACCCGTCTGCCCGGATGTAAATATACCAGTTTGCTTTCAGCCGTCATGCATTGCAGGCGTGTTTTCGGATCTCTTTGCCTGACTGTCGTTGAGCTCTTTATTTATCCCGGAGGGATATTTCTGTATTTTTGTGTATAGTTTGCGTGTTTGATTTTTACTAATATACAAACCCACAATTTGTGATAGCCTTGATAGCCTTGCTTACAAACCTGAAGGTCTTTACATAGGGATTTAGCTTGTGAACAGGAGCTGGAACGGCCGTTTAACTTTCATACAAGGTTGTTAGCTATCGATGGTAGTGAGGAAGCCCTGCCCACTCATAGGTCTGCACACCACTTTGTCTTTCAGCCCAGGTACCAGAATGAGGGTGGCTGAGGTGGGCCATAAGCAAATTCCTGAGATGCACACTAGTACAATATTGCACTAGCCCCAGATTTTTTGCCATGCCCCTCGGTTAGTTTGAGTTAGGTTAAGTTAGATTAGTACCTCTAAAGTAATTTGGGTGTGAGAAACATAATGAGATTATTTTCAAGAAAATTCTATAGTTAGTTTTTAAGATATGGTGTCCCGCTTTTTTCAGGGAAAGGTCCCAGGATAACAAAACTTCAAGTTTGTATGTTAGGACAAATACAAATTACTTTAAAAATTTGTAGTTTGTTCCTTCACAAATACAAACCCTTGGTCTTTACATAGGAGACTTACCCTTTGATGGGTGGATTCTGAGTAAATCTCTGAAACGACTAGTAGTTATGCTTGCCTGGGCCTCTCTTCCTGGTCTCAAAGAGCTGAGGAAGGAATCCCGTGCTTCTGGGCCTTTCGAATTAATGAGTTTGTGTCATTATTTCAAAAAGGGCTTGGATGAACTTGTAGTTTCGGAGGCAATAAAAGGCTAGTAAAACCAATGTTTGTTTTATTGTCATCCCCTCTCTCCCCTCTAGAGAGAGGGGGAGGATTTGCATTTAATAATTTACTCTAGATTATAGACAGGGTACTCAGTTATGTAGGCTTACCTACATGACACACCCGTCCAGCATGCAACGGTTGGCTACTTGCCTCTGTTCTACAAAAGAAGAAAGGTAAAAAAGAAAAGGGAGGCCAGTCACTCATTCACATTCTCTCTTTACCACCGAACACCTTATGTGAGATGCTGTCTGTTCCCCTGGGGGAGCCGGGTGAGGCAAACAACTTGATGAGCAGCCACCACAGGACCGAAGGAAAAACGTATCCAAAGGCCTGTGGGTAACATCCTGAAGGTAGAAGGATGTCATTGTGGTAGAGACCACACTTCCACCTTTAATACCTGAAGAATGGACAGGTTCATCCAGAGTGTGAGGGACTGACCAATGTCCCTACCCTCATGAGCTCCTACTCAGATTGTCTCACGAAGCCAGAAATAAATCATGTTCTTGGACACTTTTTTCTTAGTAGAGACAGTACTAACGAAGAGTCGTCGACACTCAGGCATGAGACGTTGAGTACTCTTAAGATAATACTGCAGTACTCTAACTGGACACAGTAGTACTCTGTCTTGATCACTACCAACAAAGTCCTCTAGGAAGGGAATCGAAAAGGACTTGAATCTGGTATCAGGGACTGACTGATTCAGTGTCTCCGCTACGAATTCTGGGACAAAAACGAGCGTGACTGGTCCCCATCCCCTTGAGTGCAAGCATCGAAGGTCATGTAGCTCACCAACACTCTTTGCTGATGCCAGGGCAAGCAGGAGCACAGACTTGAGGGTCAGCTCCCTGTCCAATGACTCTTGTAAGGGAGGGCAAGACTGTTTGAAGCTCCTCAACAGCATGCAGGTCTCCCACGAGGAAGGGAGGTTGATGCCCTTCAAGTGAAGGACTTGGCCAAGGGCATAGAACATATGAGGGGCGCGGCGTAACAAGGTGGCAAGCGCCACCGCGGCCGAACTGGTTTTTTTATTGTGAGCGAGCAGCTAAAGTACAGCACTATCCTGTACACACTATTTTGTCCCCTTATGTTACTGGCAAAAGGTTCGAAAATCCATGCAAAACAAAGGGAAATTTCGCCCTTAGCGAGTTCTCACTGCTACATCATAAGACTCGTCATAAAAGGAGGCAAGCGGCAACCAGTGAAGGTGCGTGGGTGGATGTAGGAGGATGTTTTGTTTTATAATATTTTCATGGAAATTTTACTCAGATATGTTATAATAATAATTTTAGAGCATTATTAGGATAAATATTTTAGGTTGTTTTCACAAAAACATGCTTTAATTGCCGTATGAAAACATTTTCATTGTGTTCATTAACACTTTACAATCTTACATTACCTCACTTTTTGTGGTTGTGGCCGCTAAATGACAAAACATACTATAATGATTTTTGCATATGTAATAGGCGAATAAATTTCCTTTAAAATGAGGTATGATTCATAGAAATCGTTTGGCTGGTTTTTTTTTATAAGCGTTTTCATAGTTGGCAAACTTTAAATGCGTTTTTATCATTTTTTAAAAAACGGCGCTTGGCACCTTATTACACTGCGCCACTCATATGAGATGCTCAGCTGTCCTCTGTAGCCTCAAAAAGCTGAGATGGAGAGAAGCTTCTCTCGGCAAAGAAGGATGAAGAAGTCTGCTACCTGCTGAAGAATAGCTCTAACCAGAGAGACCCGTTGGTGACAGCAACCACATGAGACAGTTCATTTCCCTGGTAACCAGATATCTCGTCATTGTGTGGCAAGAAAAAGTTCTCACTAGCAAGAGACGCTGGATAGTTTCCAGGCGTAAAGTGACAGACCTTCCATAGCCTGTTGATACTTCTCTATGTATAGTTGGTGTAGCAGGATGTGCCAAGGGGAAATCTCTGTCATTACCTCGGAAAGGAGAGCTACTGATCACCGGATGAATCAGACAAAACTAAGGAAAAGTGTAGGCCTCAAGATTGTCCCATGGGTGTTAGAAGGCATCTTCTATAACTGCCCATGGTTCTGGAATGATAGAACAGAACACCAGCCGCTTCTGTTGTGCTGGGTTGCAAAGAGATCTGTCGTTGGGAGGTCCCAAAGACTGGATAAGCTTTGTGCAGTGTCTGGGTGTAGGGGCCATGTCCCTATCACCTGACCCTGGTGAATGATCTTGTCTGCCACTACATTCTGGTTCCCCAGAATGTACCTGGCTGACAGCTCTATCGAGTATGCACTGCACACTCGTGCACTTGCACGGACAACATTTGGAGCTGAAGGGAAACCAGTCCCAACCCCTGCTCGCTGACATGTGCTACTACTGTGGTATTGTCACTCATCAACACCATGGAGTGCCCCACCACCTGATCCTGAAACTCGTGGGGCTAAAATGCTGCCCTGAGTTTCAGAATATTGATGTGGGAGTGTCTGTCATTCCGGTTCCACACACCTAAGGCCTGCAACTCTTCTAGGTGTGAGCCCTGTCCCCCAGTCGATGCATCTGAAAACAGACTCATCTCAGGAGGGGGAGTTCCTAATGGCACTACAGTACTATTACGAGGTTCCTGTCATCTAGCCACCAGGCTGAGTCCTTCTTTACCTCCTCTGAGAGATGAATTGGGAAGAACTGGGTCACTTGTCGGAGACCAAAACCCCTTCATTCTCCGCTGAAGGGAACAAAGGTGAAGCCACCCATAAGAGACCAACTTCTCCAAGAACAACAGGACAGGTGACCGAGAACGAATTGCCACTGCTGAGCTGGTTGTTCCTGTCTGCGCTGCCTCACTGAACTTATTGATATGTGGGTCTGAGGGGTAGACTCTTGCTGCTGCCATATCTATCAGCATGCCCAGATACTTTACCCTCTGCTTGGGTGTGAGATCGGACTTCTCAAAACTGATGAGGACTCCCTGGTCACAACAAAATTCGAGAAGTCAATCTCTGTTCTGGAGCAACTGCCACCGAGAGCTTGCCAGGACTAGCCAATCATCAAGATACAGTTAATCCTTGCTTTAACGGACCTGGAACCAATGGACATCGAATTTAATGGACAAAATCCGGCCAAGGCTAGTGGCTGTTGTTGTTTAGATTTATTCACTCACTAACCTCAGCATTGGTGCGAAATTGAAACTTATTGTGTATTTTCTTGTATAGGACAACCTTTAGATAAGACAAGGTAAAAAATTATGGCAAATTTTCATGAATTTATCTCATATCTGTAGTATAAGGCGACTGCTAAATTACAAAACCAACGCTACCAGTACCGTCTTAAGAGGACTCGACTTCTCTTGCCTGAGTGTCGACAACTTCGTTAGTACTGTCTCTACTAAGAAAACAGTGTCCAAGAACATGATTTCTTTCTGGCTTCGTGAGACAATCTGAGTAGGAGCTCATGAGGGTAGGGACATTGGTCAGTCCCTCACACTCCGGATGAACCTGTCGTTCTTCAGGTATTAAGGGTGGAAGTGTGCTTGGCTTACTGTTTGCTCCCTGTGCTTGTACATATCTGCGTCTCTACAATGCAGCTTCTTGTGACAATGTTCAATTTCATGCTCTCTCCTCATAGAAGACTCATGATCTGTTGCTAGTGTTTTGAAGTGCCCCTGTCAAGGGGTCATCTCTCTGGGGCAAGGGAGGAATTCGCTACCTGTGCCTTTGTGAGTTGGTGTTTCATGGATGCATTGCACAGTCCATATTCATAGGTCTTTATCGTCCATATGGATTTGTATCTTCAGAACTTGCGCACATTGTATTTTCCAGCGCATCTTGTTCCATACAGGCAAAGGTCTGCACTTTCCATATTCAGACACTGTTTGTGCTGGAACACTGCCCTTTCTTGTATGCTGCCATTTCTGTGCACATTCTGAACCAGTAACATCCCCAGCACTCGTCTATCAGTCTTATCCAAATAAGGGTGGGGGGCGTGCTTCCATTCTGAGGTTGACGTTTAGTACAACTCGGTCTCTCCTTGGGGTAGCTGTGCATAACTTGGCATACACCCTGTGCTTCTCGCATACTGGACTGAGCAGACTCTTCCCAGCACCTGTAATGGTGTTCAACCGTGATTGTTGTGCCATCAGTGATGATATTAACCTAAGTTTAGACATGGAAGTAGAGAGTAGGTTAGCTGAGGCTGTGCCACCAAAGGTGTACCCTAAACTTACACCTTACAAAAAAACACTCTCTCTCTCTCTCTCTCTCTCTCTCTCTCTCTCTCTCTCTCTCTCTCTCTCTCATGTACACCTTTCAAACACTTACCAAATTAGACATATCAGTGTTTATGTAAATCTGGTATCCCATGTGGTCATTTGTCTTGAAGGGTCACTGCACCACTGCAGTGCTTGAGAATGGCCTTATGTTAGCATTCGCAGGTGTAGGAAGATTGTGTCATCAGGGGTTAGCCTTAGGTCGAATGAGGAGTCCTACTATTGCTTGGCGCAAGAACTGGTCGAGGGATGTGGCATTGGAACAGGATGGTGGGTGGGACAAGTGGATGACCCCATAGCCTTGAAATTGGGTCCATTTTGTGGTGAGAGGGGGACCTTTAAGGAAACCCGGTGCCTACTTGTGATGTAAAGATGACCACTGTTGAAGCTTGATTTTGTTGGCCCTGGCAAAAGGGTATAATATTCTCCATAGGGGGCTAGTGTTGTCAGTGCACCTCATGTGGTGCTATGTAGGCATTATTCTGTAGGGTTCTTTGCAGTGTCTCTTTGGCCCCTAGCTGCAACCCCTTCCATTCCTTTTACTGTACCTCCATTCATATTCTCTTTCTTCTATCTTACACTCCTCAACCTTCACTTTACAATTCTTTCATATTGCAGTGGCAAAAGGTTCTTCCTCCTCCTGTTACTGTGCACCTTGACACCTTTCTGATCTCAGTTCCCATTTCAGTGCTAATTGACCTCCTCAATAGGTCCCAGCACTAGGCCTTTGGCATAAATTCTGTATATTCCTTTTCTATGAAGTATGTACTTTGGTTTTGTATATCTAGAAGAAATAAAAGTTTCTTCGATTTGCAAATTTTATTTTATACTGTTTCCTGTTTCTTATATAGATGTGTGCTTGGTAAGTGTTCCTGTGTTGCAAGTTGTAGATCCTTTGAAAGTGATTTAAAGTCACCTGCTGCCTATCTAGGATGCGTTGACGTCTACAGGACATATGCCATGAGTTTCTGCCGTCATGTTACTTGTTGGGTGAGTGTTAAAACAAGTTTATGTACTGTATGTAAGTGGTGAATTGATGTAGAGAAAGAGATCAGGATAAATACAATGAAAAGCTGAAGACATACTTTTTACCAGATAGGTATGTGACTTATATTACCCACAATGCCCTCATTTTCTGCACATTTCAGAATTGCTTGTCACTGCGAAGTCTAGATCCAAATCAAGGAAGAAAGAAATGAAGATATGCTGATACCCGACTGAAATTTGATCTTGAGCCCAGGCACTGAATGAGGTAATGATTATTTTCTCTTTGATATGACAACCGTTTCCAAAATGTAAAGATATCGAGAAGTTAAGAGATGGCATTATGGATAATAGAAGCCGCATACAGTATGTTTAGCCAAATGGATACTGATCATTTTATCCTTTGTGTGTGTTGTATCTCTTTTTTTACATCGTATGTTTGTTAATGTATTTGTGGCAAAAAGTGACAGATATTTTTAGTACTTTTCATATTTTTTAATATGTATAAACTGCATCATCCATTATCTTTGATTTTAATGCTTTTTGTTAATTTTAGTTTGCTTGAATGCAAATTTATTACTTAGAAAAGAAGGTTCCCCTCATATGGTGCACTGTCAGCATAACTAAAAAGTTGTTTGTTCATGAGACTTACCTGTCAGATATATATATAGCTGTATTCTCCGAAGTCCGACAGAATTTCAAAAACTCGCGGCACACGCTGTGGCGGAATTCAAACCCACAAACAAAACAACACACAACACTCACCCTGATCTTCGGTTGCTGGAGATGGGTAAAGGTTCACGGTCGCCAATCACAGCACACAAAAACCACAAAAAACTTAAAACCGACCCTCCACCAACAATGAACGAAAAAAAAGAAGAGACACATGAACCATTAATGTTAATACAAAAAAAATCAGACGAATTCCCCGTCCACTTTCAAGGTTTGACCTCAACTGCCCAAGACTTCCCCAAAACCGAAAAACTCCCGACAGACAGGCAGCGCCGTAAACGAACTCCAACAACCGAACCACTCACAACGACAATTACACTCGCTCTCTCTCTCTCTCTCTCTCTCTCTCTCTCTCTCTCTCTCACAAAACGTTGGGAAATGCTAAATACAAACAAATTTATTCATCCCTCTATAATTCTCCCCCCTTTTTAGCATTTCCCAACCAACACCTTTCACACTGCATTCAAATCGCCTTACACAACACCCACGGATGCTCACTAGCAGGTCCTCTAGATCGCGTTCATGGGCACGCAATCATTCTCTCAGAATCATTCTCTCTTCTAGCAACATTCAAATTCACATCTTCTCCTCCATTCTCTCTCAAATTCACGCTATCTTCTTCACTATTACCACTCTCAATTTCATCCACAATCTCATCTATACCCTCTAACTCGTTCCCAAATACCTCCCCAATTCTTCAACTAACCCATCCCATTCGCTCATTGACCTTTCCAATTCTTGCAACGATTCATTCATGCTTTCAATCACTCGTCTATCACTGCTACGCTCTCTTACTCTTACACTTTCGCTCACCTCCAACCGTTCACTCACCCCTACACGTTCAGTCAACTCAGTTATATCAAACCCGCATATGCTATACGTTCTATTCATACCATCCCATTCATCCGTATTACACGCTTTATCACTCATTTTCACTTTGGCACTCACACCCCTATCACACAACTTACGATCACTCCGTTCACTTACGTTCTTCCCTTTCTTACGTTTCCTACCATACTCTATCAAAACAAATTGCTGATCCTCATGCAACAACCCCTCACGTACATGCATCACACGCACCACTTGCATCCTGGAGGATCCACCCATTTGAACCCCCTTCACACTCAGTTTCCCGAATTCGCCATCACAGTCACCCTCTTTTGTCTACATACACTTGATACATGCCCTTCCATTCCACATTCGACACACTTCGCTCTCGGTTCTGAACACATTCTCGCATAATGCCCATTCTTACCACAGTTGCCACATATTATATTCACTCGGGTACCCCTACAACCATTAGCAATATGACCCACCTGTCCGCACCTGTAGCATTTAACCCCCCTATCTTTCGTACACTCACTTACCAAATGTCCCGACTGCCCACACCCGAAACACGCTCCTAAAGCCCACCTACACTCATTCTTTGTATGTCCTTCCTTTCCACATCTAAAACACTTCACTCGACTTCCACTCACCGACCTTCCCCTTTGTACACTACTATCCCTAACCCGTCCAACCCGTTGTTCCCTTACAAACCCACCATTCATCCTCACTGGCACCTCCACATTACTTGCTCTTACACTCCTATCTATTACACTATCTGCCATTCTCATTGGGCCCCTCAACACTGCATCCCTAAAGCTTCCAAACTCTGGCACTCTCTCATCTACCCCAGCCCTTACACTCACACTTCTGCTCTCGTTTATAACCCTGTCAAGCTAATAATCTTCTACAATTTCCAAAATTTCTCCCCAAGTCAACCTTTCACTCGTCCATCTTTTCTTCTCCTTCCGCTTCAAGTTCACAAATTCTCTCACTCCATCTGGCACTGTCTCTAACAACTTCCGTACTAACTCCTTACATTTATCTATCCCATCATCCCCAAACTTCTTCCTCGCCAACGTCTCCAGCCTACAAGCATACAGTGACAAGGTTTCCCCAGCTTTCATTCTTGCCTCATCAAATTCATTCTTCCTCTTATACTTAACACTCGCTTTCATACGCCGCTTTCATACGCCTCGCTTGCTCAACTAGTCTAGCTTTCACCTTGTCATACTCAACATCTCCCACACTCATAATAACCCTATACATATCAAGCAAAAACCCAGTCAAATATTCTCCTAATTCTCGTGCCCACACTCTCTTACTCTCCCCATACTTATCCTGACAAAACCTTTCATACTCCCTAAAGAAATCATGCACATCCCTACTTCCATACTCATTATACCTTTCACACCGGGGTACCTCCCTCACATACATAGCCTTTCTCACTTCTTTTTCACTTTCACTCTCACTTTCGCTACTTTCACTCTGTCCTTTCATACCCTCTTCCGAATACAAAGAGTCCACTTCCGCGCTTACATTCATCTTACTCATTACACTCTTCTTCCCCCTCTTTTTATCCACTTTTATCCATTCACCTCCATCCACCTCACTATCACTACTGCCTTTACCCTCTCCCTTCTTTCCTGCCTTTCCCACTTCCTTACCCTTCTTACCAGTTTCCTTTCCTTCTCCCTGCTTCCCTTCTTCCCCTGACTTATTCTTACTTCCCTCTGTTCCTTCCCTTGCTTTTCATTCCCCTTTTCCTTACCCTGCCTCTCATTCTCTCGTTTCTTACTTCCTATTTCCACATCACTTTCATCACTCATGCTTCCATTCACTTCTTCCTCCTTTTCTTTCTCTCTTGCCCCTTCACATGTTCCAGAGGACCTGCCTCCAACAGCCCCTTCTCCAAAAACTCCCTAAACATTCCCTTCATCATTTCTTCCATCCTGCTTTCCTGCAGACTCTAACTTCTTATCCATTCTTTCTTCTGACTCTTTCATTTCTTCTTTTGCACTCCTTAGCATTACCCCCATCTCCTCCAACTGACTCCTCAATCTCTCATTCTCACCCTTCAACCACGTATTCTCCTCTCTCAACCTCACCAGTTCCTCTTCCATCCTTATCTTCAGTCACACTACCAGCCACCAATCTCAATTGCAGCTGCAACACCAGCTGCCCCACGTTGGGCGCCAAATATAATGTGGCGGAATTCAAACCCACAAACAAAACAACACACAACACTCACCCTGATCTTCGGTTGCTGGAGATGGGTAAAGGTCCACGGTCGCCAATCACAGCACACAAAAACTACAACAAAAACTTAAAACCGACCCTCCACCAACAATGAACGAAAAAAAGAAGAGACACATGAACCATTAATGTTAATACAAAAAAAAAAGACGAATTCCCGTCCACTTTCAAGGTTTGACCTCAACTGCCCAAGACTTCCCCAAAACCAAAAAAACTCCCGACAGACAGACAGCGCCAAACAAACTCCAACAACCTCACCACTCACAACGACAATTACACTCGCTCTCTTTTTCTCTCTCTCTCTCTCTCTCTCTCTCTCAAAACGTTGGGAAATGCTAAATACAAACAAATTTATTCATCCCTCTATAACGCAGTGGGGCCAGGTGGTTAGTACCAACATTCCTTTGGGAGGCGGGGTATCAGGAACCATTCCCATTTTCTATTCAGATTTTTTCTGTCATTATTGTCAACATCTGTTTTCAGTACCTCCGTCTTTAGATTTCATAAACTCATTATTTTCCACTTAAGTATTCTATTTGACTTTTGGTTTTGACTTTGGATTGTGGATTGGCAGACGCTTTTGTGGACTGTTTTTGGATTTGCTTTTGATTGCTCTTTGGATGATGTCTGGATCTAGTTCTGCTAGCTTCAGAGTATGTTGTGTGAATGAGTGTAAGGTGAGGCTACCAAGGCTTCATAGATCCTCACACTGTATGCATGAGGTTTAGGGGCAGCTTTGCTTGATAAATAATCGCTGCAAGGAGTGTGAGACTTTGCCGGATGCAAGCTGGAAGGTGTATGATGCCTATGTACGCAAGTTGGAGCGTGATAGGATCAGGAGGTCTTCCTCCAGGAGTGCTAGTCAGAGTCAGGGTATTAATTCCTTCCCCTGATAACCCTATTGTAGACGTTTAATCACCTAACCCTGTGGTATTGCCTTTGGGCGCTGAGGTTGTGTCTGCGGAGGGTATGGCCCTGACGGAGATTATGAACACCATCCGTGCTCTGGAATCAAAGTGATTTCTCTTCAAAGTGCTGTTAAGTGTAGTGATCCCCTAGTGTAGTGGAGGGGGCGTCAGATTGGCCCCATAACGCTTCTAGGCCTGGACCTCTGTCGGACTCCCAGGACTCAGGGAGAGGGCAAGTCGAAAGCCACAAGAGGGTTACGGGGGCTTCCCACCGATCTGGCGTCCCTTCGGCAGGACCTGTTGACGCTTCCCAGGCTGCCAAGGATCATGCGTGCCGCACGTATCCTGAAGGACTGCTGCTGCCCTCCGAGCGTAACCCCACGCAAGGGGTGGAACTCTCGAAGGACTCCCACCCTGGAGAGAAGCTTCAGAGAAGAGGACGCTTCACGCCCTCTTTCTCAAGGCAGTATTTTTGTCTTCTTCTGAGTGTTTCAGACGCGCCTTCCCACCAGTCGTCTCACACAGCCGCTGGATCGCCATCGTGGCGCTTGGCTGCAGCGTGACGCTCCGCAAGCAGCTATCCTGGACGTTTCTGTAGCTGCTCGTCAGGACGCCCTCTTGCTGCCGTGCAGGACGCTTTCGGATGGACGACCGACAGGGCGCTCATCAGGACACCTCTTTGGTTGCTCACGTGGCGCTTCAGAACAATCAAAGACTGCGGACAGCGAAGATCCCATCTGCGTGTTGGACCGCAAGGCCTTCGTTCTCCCAAGGTCTTGGGAGACTCTCTGGTTTCTCCATTGAAGAGGAGAAGTCTCTTGTGAGTTGGAGCCTGCAGACCTTGAGCAGCCTCCTACTTCCTCGTCTCGGACTACCAGGTGTTAGGCGGTCTTCTCAAGGACTTGTTTGGCGACAAGTTTGTTCAAACCCTCGGCTCCTCTCTTTCCTCCTTCCCAGTTAGCTTGTCCCAAGACAGAGAGCGCCGGATTTGTTAAGATGACTTCGTCTCTGGCAACGAAGAAGGCCTGGACAAGAAGGTTAACACCTGGATGGAGGAAAGGAAGACCCAAGGCAAGACTTCATTTGCCCGCCTCCGTCCAAGCTGAGCGTCAAGGCAGGTATGTGGTACGAGACCGGAGAGGATGTTGGCTCAAGAGTTCCTTCCGTCCCAGGAGACTTCCTCCATTGGTCGAACCTAGAAGGTCCCTCCTGTCTGCAGCCAAAGTGTCGTGGACTATGTCGGAGACGGATCACCCTTTGAAGGGACTGTTTCAGAACCATGGAGGTCTTCAATTTCCTGGACTGGTGTTTGGGGCTCTAGACGTCAAGATTAGAAGTCCCATTGATCAGCCTGGGGAGCTGTCCAGAGTGTTGAACTGCATGGACAAGGCTGTCAGGGATGGCTCGAGGAACTGGCTTCCCACTTTTGCATTCTTGAAGAAGAAAGCCTTGTACTGTAACTTTATAGCAAAGTCAGTTTCTCCGTCGCAGAGGGCAGAATTGCTGTTCGCCCGTTGTCGAGCCATCTCTTCCCAGTCCTTGATCAAGGATCTCGCCGCCAGCTTGAAGGAGAAGGCCACTCAAGACCTCTTGGCCCACTTGTCAAGACGCCCGCAGTCCCTTTGACGTCGTCGTCGGATCAGACCTCCAGGAAGCAGAAGCCCTTTCGTGGAGGAGCTTCTTCCTCGAGATCGTCTCCCGAGGAAGAGGTCTTTCCAGAGGCGTTTGCCTAAACCTAGGGGCAAGAAGTGACTTGCAGCATACAGACACCTGTAGGAGCCAGGCTTCTTTCTCGTTTCAGGGAGTCTGGAGAGCAAGAGGGCGGACACCTGGTCCTCTCATATTTATCGAGAGATACAAACATCCCCTTTCTCGACACGCCACCTCTCTGCACGTACACCCAGGGATCTGTCGCCCTCCTTCCATCAAGAGAAGCAACAGATCCTTTTAGAGCTATTAGTGCAAATGCTCGAGAAAAGAGCTGTGGAGCAAGTCCTGGAGCTGGACTCCCTTTTCTACAACCGACTGTTCCTAGTTCCTTGCAGTCGGGAGGATGGAGACCAGTCCTAGATGTCAGCAGACTGAACAGCTTACGTGGTGAAGGAGAAGTTCACGATGGAGAGGTCCCAGTCTGTTCTAGGAGCATTAAGACCAGGAGTTTGGATGGTCTCGCTGGACCTTCAGGACGCCTACTTTCATGTCCCCATACATCCCCAGTCGAGGAAGTACCTGAGGTTTGTACTCACGGGTGTTCCAATTCAGAGCTCTTTGCTTCGGGCTAAACACACAGCCCCTATGATCTTCACGATCATCATGAAGAATGTGGCGAGATGGCTTCACTTATTCCCATACAAATCTCGCTTTCTGGACGATTGGCTCATTCGAGCCTCTTCGAAGTCAAAGTGTCTGGAGGACCTGAAATCGACTTTGAGTTGACAAAGTCCCTAGGACTTCTAGTAAATGTAGAAAAGTCCCATCTGATCCCTCACGCAGTCCATCGTCCAGTATCTGGGGATTCAGATGGATTCAGTGGCTTTTCAAGCTTTTCCATCCCAGGAACGACAGCAGCAATGCTTAGAAAAGTCTCATCCTTCCTGGGAAGGAAACATGCTCGGTGAGGGAATGGATGAGTTTGCTGGGGACCATTTCCTCGCTGGAGAAGTTTGTTTCCCTGGGAAGACTGCATCTCAGAAGACCAAGAGTTTTTCCTGGCGGAAAACTGGATAAACAAAACAGGATCTAGAGGAGACCCTGAGGATCTCTCCGTCATCAAGGATCACCTGAGGTGGTGGCTCGACCCCTCAGGTTGGCAGAAGGGGTTTCTCTACACCTTCAGAGCCCTGACCTAGTGTTGTTTTCCGACTTGGTCCAGGGAGGGATGGGGAGCAACACTAGGGAGGGAGGAAGTGTCAGGCACCTGGAGAGGGAACAGGTGTCCTGGCACATCAGTCTCAAAGAGTTAGGGGCGATTCTGCTGGCCCTGCAATAAACAAAAGAGCCAAGTATCAGGCCGAGTGATACAGGTAAATCTCGGACAACACCACAGCCCTGGCATACCTCAAGAAACAGGGAGGAACTCACTCCCTCTCCCTGTTTGTCCTAGCAAAGGAAATCCTGCTTTGGGCCCATGCTCGGGGGATCACGATCCTTAAAATTTTATTTTCCAGGAGTGGAGAATGTCCAAAACACTTTCTCAGTCCGCAGCGTCAACTTCTGCCGACCGAGTGGACCCTTCACAAGGAGGTGTGTCAGGAGCTGTGGAGGTTATGGGGACGTCCCTTGGTGGATCTCTTCATGGATGTCCAGGACAAAGAGGCTTCCTCTATACTGCTCTCCCAGACTAGATCCAGGAGCAGTAGCAGTAGATGCCCTCCTCTGGGATTGGAAGGAATGGATCTCCTACGCCTTTCCTCCCTTCAAGATTCTGGGGAGGTCATCAGGAAGTTCATGAGCGTCGGAAGGGACGAGGATGACGTTGATCGCCTTCACTTTTGGCCAGCGGCAGAGTGGTTCACAGAGGTCATGGCCTTCCTGGTGGACTTTCCCAAGAATGCTCCCTGAGAGTCGATCTGCTCAGGCAGCCCCACTTCGAATGGTCCACAAAAACCTCCCGCTCTGAGTCTGACTGCATTCAGACTATCACGGTTGGCGAGAGCGAGGGTTTTTTCAAGAGCAGTGGCAAGGGCTATCACCAGCGCCAGGAGACCCTCCTCCAATGTGGTATACCAATCAAAGTGGGCCAATTTCAGGAAACGGTGCAGAAGCAATTTCCTCAACCACGACCTCTGTGCCGTTAGCAGACTTCCTGCTTCATCTTAGGGAGAAGGAAAAGCTGGCAGTCTCGACAATTAAAGGATATAGAAGTATGCTTTCGGCAGTCTTCAGACATAGAGGTCTAGACTTAGCCGACAACAAGGATCTTCACGATCTCTTGAGGTCCTTTGAGACTGCTAAGGTACCTCAGCCAAGGACACCTTCCTGGAACCTGGATGTCGTCCTGAAAATTTTGATGTCGGATACATTCGAGCCTCTTCATTCGGCATCGCTCAAGAATGTGACAAGGAAGGCTATTTTCCTAACTGCTCTGGCGACAAAAGAGAGTTAGTGAAGTTCAAGCCATCAGCAAGCACATAGGCTTTAGAGGGCATAATGCCGTATGCTCCTAAGCCCTATGTTTCTCGCCAAGAACAAGAATCCTTCTACCCCTTGGCCCAAGAATTTTGAGATCAATGGTATGGCAGAAATTCTTGGGCAAGAATCAGAGAGCCCTGTGCCCTGTCAGGCTCTCAAATTCTACCTAGACAGGACGAAAGGAAGTCGAGGCCCATCGGACAATCTGTGGTGTTCTGTCAAAAGGCCGAACTTTCCGATGTCCAAGAATGCTCTGGCATTCTTGTTAAGAAGCACGATCAAGGGATTCTACCTGCCAAGACAGCGACATGAGACTTCTGAAAGTCAAGGCTCACCTAGTGAGAGCCATTGCGACTCGGTGGCTTTCCAGAAGAACATGTCCCTTAGTGATCTTCTGGGTACCACCTTCTGGCGAAGCATTATGTTCGCCTTACATTACTTGCGGACGTGAAGAAGACATTGAAGGCTGCTGATCAACACTAGGACCATCGTTTCCGCTGACACAGTGTTGGGGGGCAGAGAGCGATACTCATCCTATCCTTTAGAGGTTAGGAAGTATTTTTAATCTTGATTTTGTGTTTTATGGTTGTTGGGTTGGCACTGCTTGTTGGAGGTGGACGCCCAGTCGTTAGCTTATGTTAGGTTTAATGACTTAGATAGGCTCGGTCAGGTGGTTGGTCGTTGCTCCTTTTGCCCTTACAGTATGGTGTTATGATCTAGTCCCATTGTGGTCACACCTCCGTGGACAGATCATCTAGAACTCACCAGCTATATAGGTCACTACCTTGCTGGAGACTCTAGTAAAGCAGAAGCAGGCTTGGGTGACAGTATCACAAAGTCAGCTATGCTAACAGGTAAGGAACCAAGGCGTCAATCACTGCCTACATATATTTGTTTCCTAAATCCTATTCTGTCTCTTCCCACCTCCAATGGTGGATTCAACTATATATATATCTGACAGGTAAGTCTCATGAACAAAATGATATTTTTATGATAAAATAAAGTTTGTTCATACTTACCTGGCAGATATATATAATCATAGTGCCCACCCACCTCCCAGGAGACAGTGGCACTAGAAAATCTGAATAGAAAATGGGGATGGTTCCTGATACCCGCCTCCCAGCGGCGGGAATGGGTACTAACCACCTGGCCCCACTTTCACCCCCACGAAGGAAATTCTGTCGGACTTGGAGAATACAGCTATATATATATATCTGCCAGGTAAGTATGAACAAACTTTATTTTATCATTAAAACATAATTTTTCAGCATCAGCCACTTTTGTCAGCAACCTTTAAGCAACAAACACAATTAAAGCCTCTTTGGTCAAACAAGGGGATGAGACCACAAACTATAAACTACAAACAGAAGAGTAAATGTAGGGAAAGGAAGGACTCGTCATTGTGAGAGTTTTAGATTTCTGCATTGAAAGAATATTTCTTAAGGAAATGGTACTAAGAACTTTAAATAATCAGAATCTAGGGACAACCAGATGAAGGATATAGGCAAACCACACTTTGTTTGAAAGAAAAAATATAGATTAATACATATGAATAATAATGTGTACAGGAAATGGAAGAACTGTTCCCATATGATCTCTTGTATATACAGAAGCACTCACTTGTGTTTTAAAGAACAAATTTGCAGTCTAGACTCTGGAATTGCTGGTAGACTGCTGTTGCTATATCACGACAGGGAAGAATATTTCCATATTCTTCCCTACACCACTGTTTGTCACTTGCCTATGGCAAAAACAAGAGTGACAGCCACATTGAATCTAACTGGAAAGGTTTAAAGTACTAAGCACCAATTAGTTGCTCACCCAAAGGGAAACCTAGACCATGTCCATCCTTGATTAGGATTGATTATGAAAAAGCGCTCAAGTTCTTTAACATCTTTCATTGGAGTACATATTTCCAAACTGACCTCAAAACAGTGGAAATGAATTGTATTTGTCCCTACACAAATACAGTATAAACTCTTCGTTCTTTACATAGGAATTTTAGCTTGCCATAAACTGGGACAACCATTCAAACTTATTGACAAGGTAGTCAACTCCTGTCAACGGGTGGGGGAGCCCTCCCACTTGTCAGTCTGTACTCCAATTTGCTTCCAGCTGCTGTTGACTCCAGACATCTCTCACGGCTCTCTGCCTTGTGGCGGTATTCACACCCACAAACAACACAACACGCAACACTCACCCTGATCTTCGGTTGCTGGAGATGGATAAGGTCCACGGTCGCCAATCACAGCACACAAAACCACACAAACAAAAAACTTAAACCGACCCTCCACCAACAACGAACCAACAAAAAAAAAAGAGACACATGAACCATTAATGTGGTCCCAAAAAAAACACGAACTCCCGTTCACTTTCAAGGTTGGACCTCAACTGCCCAAGACCTCCCCAAAAACTCTCAAACTCCCGACAGACCGACAGACAGAGAGACAGCCAGCACCAACTCCAACAACCAGGCCCACTCAAACAACAATTACACCCTCTCTCTCTCAACTCTCTCTCTCTCTCTCTCTCTCTCTCTCTCTCTCTCTCTCTCTCTCACACACAAAACGTTGGGAAATGCTAAATAAAAACAAATTTCTTCATCCTCTATATTTCTCCCCCTTTTAGCATTTCCCAACCAACACCTTTCACACCCCTTTCAAATCGCCTTCGCAACACCCACGGATGCTCACTAGCAGGTCCTCTAGATCGCGTTCATGGGCACGCAATCATTCTCTCAGACTCATCTCTCTCCAGCAACATTCAGATTTACATTTTCTCCTCCATTCTCTCTCAGATTCACGCTATCTTCTTCACTATTACCACTCTCAATTTCATCCACAATCTCATCTATACCCTCTAACTCGTTCCCAAATACCTCCCCAATTCTTCAACTAACCCATCCCATTCCCTCATTGACCTTTCCAATTCTTGCAACGATTCATTCATGCTTTCAATCACTCGTCTATCACTGCTACGCTCTCTTACTCTTACACTTTCGCTCACCTCCAACCATTCACCAACCCCTACACGTTCAGTCAACTCAGTTATATCAAACCCGCATATACTATACGTTCTATCCATACCATCCCATTCATCCGTATTACACGCTTTATCACTCATTTTCACTTTGGCACTCACACCCCTA